>NC_139931.1:9293743-9516243 GCF_963514095.1 Eutrigla gurnardus
AAAAAAAGACAACATCATATGTTTCATTTATGCTTCACAATCAAGAATGTAGTGTTTAATACATTAAACTGTTTCCAACTCACCTTATATTTCTGCTTCATGTTCTCCCACTTCTTCTCAGCTCATCCGGGCTCCTTCCCTCCATCCCATGTTCTTTAATAAACATCCTATATGAAGAACAGCCCATAGAAAAAAGTGTTACAACTCATTGCAAAGGTTTGTTGCCGACTAAAATAAGTGCTTAATATAAACGTTTCAGGTAGACTTCTCAGGAGAGCAGTACACCTCCCATCTATACGCATGGTGTTCAACCTTATATCACTGAGTAGCTAAATATTATAGCTGAATATGAGAATTACAACATTTCATAACACATGTTTTTACCTCTCATAGCAGTATTCCTCCTGCCGGTGAACTTATCCTCATATTTCCCTCCACCGAATGAGCCGCTCGGTGCCTTCATCGGTCCCTTTAACGAACAACGGTGCACGACTTATTCATCATTGTTAGTAAATATATAAATAGATTTTAAGCTGGGCACTATCTTCTTAGTTAAAGTCGGTTAAAACTGCACATTTGCCGCTTGCTAATGCTCGCTAACCGCGGTGAAGTTAGTTTTAAGTCGCTAGCTAACCTCTATGGTAAATTACTGTCAGTAGCCTAAACGGCTATCAGGACCTTCGAGGCATAACACATTAACAATAAAGTAGGGTTCGTTATCAATACCATTTAAAAGTAAGCTGAAAACACAAAAATCGCGTTACAGTATACTGACATTTGTTAGTTTTTTTTTGTTTTCTATATTTGTACGAGGTTTGTTGTTGGATGACACCGACCACCGCATTCGTCAGTCATTATCGAAAGAGCAGAAGCCTGCGCAGTTTTTGGGGCAGTTGGGTTTATCTAGCTAGGTCAATGCAGTTTACACACGCAGGGAAATCTTAGGTCTCGGGATAAACAGTCTGAATAACACACGAACCAGTGCAACAATTAAGCTAGTTTAGCTCTCACAATATTAAGTTAAATCGGTCACTAAAATACAATTTTAGGGACTAACATATCACAGTTTATGCTGAAAACAGTTAACATAGCACAAAAAAATACATGAGTGTGAACATTTAAAACAAAATAAAATTGTACATTTTCCCGGACCATACAGAATCAAGCATTTTACCATTGAAATCCTTTGTCAACACTCTGGCAAAACCTCTTCTTCTTGTTGCCAGGGTTTCCCCTGCAGCTGCCATCCTTTAAGTTGCATTACTGCCCCCTAGTGGATTTGATTGTCTACTGTTCTCTTCTAGCCTTGTTTCTTCCCTCCACCATGTCATATTACCTGCATTAAATGAGGGCATGCTCTACTGTAGTGTTACTGAACTAGTTTTATTTCTGCCTGGGCAAAAGAGAGGCAAGATTTCATATAAATATTTTACAACTTTTTTTTTCTCGTTAGATGCATTTTCTCACTGCAAAAAGAAACAACAAAAACATGTTGTTTGGGTTAAAAGACAAAGTGACAAGTGAAGACTGAAAAAAAACTCTTTCAATTTACCACATTAGTTTTACACTTTCATTTTGGCCAATCTGTTTTTTCCATATTGACCACACTATTGTTTTCATATCACTTATCACTGTAATCCTTTCACTTCACCCAATTCAGTGGTTAAATTAGGACCATTGTAAAATGGCAAGTTGGCAAGCTAAATGAACGGCTCTCTGTTTCTGGGCTCTGGCTGTTAGGCTGTTAGGCCGTTCACTGACACGTGCAGAGGCTCTGTTTTCCACCAAGGTAAAGGATTATTTTAGAAATCCACTTTCATAAACACACAAAGCTGATATGTTTGTTTGTCACCCTTTGTCGCGTTTTGTATACTGCCTCTGCGAATGGAGAAGTGGGTTAATTTGATACAAGTGGGGTGAAGGGCCGGCATATGTACCAGATATACAGTGTAAGTGTTGAAAAAAGACACAGTAAACATGTTAGACAAATGTGATGTTTATTTATATCCGACGCTTCATGTAAGTCACCTTAAATGAGAACAAAATCTATTTATAGCAGTCACTGTATGGAAAAATATTCTCCAAAAAATTGATTAATATTTAACAAGTTTCCCAATACACATCCACATAAATGTGATAAGGGTTTCCTCTCTCTCTGATGTATTGACTCGTATAGTCGAGTCCCGAAGCATCCATTAATATTGATATGTGCCAAATATAGACATGAATCCGCATGAAAGAAATCAGACATGCCCATTACCTTCATAAGTAAACAGAGATTTGATTTCCGCATATCTGGACATATTTTATTAACGCCATTACAGACAAGGAAATGAACTGAGCCAGATCCGTTAGTGCTGATTCAAAAAGTGTGGCCGTTAATGTGGTTGCTCGGTAATAATGGGCTGGCGATGAGAGGCAGATGGCGGTTATTCTGGGAGGCAGGCGGCTGTGGAGATTTGTAGAAATTAACTGAGACGAAAGAAGTTTCTGTATGCAAATATACCCACATGTCTAACCCATTTTAGGTATGGAACGTCTACCATCTCAATGTTTTACTCATTATATTATCATCTCATCAGGTCCCAGAGTCTAAAAACACACAAACAAAAAAAATGCATGTGTTCTGAGATTCATTGTCAGAGAAAAAAAGAGCCCCAGGAGGGAGAAAGAGGAGAAGAAGGGGAGGCGGGAGGACAAAAAGGGAGAGAAAAAAGCACAGAGAGACGTTTCATTCAGCTCTTGGGCCACTGTACACTGAAAGCAGCGGCACAGCTTCAATCTGAGTCCCTGTTGTCATGGAGACAAGCACATGATGCAGAAATGTGCATATGAAAAAAAAAACACTACAACCAACACCTTTAGGTCCATGTGGTCGTTATGGTTTAATGTTTGTTTATTGAACACATCCAGCCGCACAAAACATCCTCCTTCTACTTTTATGACATTTATGATCCTTAAAAAAATTTGCATTTCTTGTGCATGTCAAAAAATATATAATCTGGAAAATGTGAAATAATCAGAGAAATTGCACGGGAAGAGAGGGATTTGAGGGAGACAGTTTGAGCGACATACTTTGGGTCCAATTACTTTTTTACTCCATCCATCCATCCATTTTCTACTGCTTTATCCTGCACTCAGGGTCGCGGGGGGGCTGGAGCCGATCCCAGCTGTCATTGGAAAAGAAGGCAGGGTACATCCTGGACAGGACGTACTTTTTTACTCCAATTGCAGAAACCAGAACGCTCCAGATGCCAAAAACCATGTTGCCCTCAGATCCTGCATTGACTCACAAGTCTGGCCTCACCGTCAATTTACCACTGTAGGCAGGGGGTGAATGCAAGACCAGGAAACCAGATGACTCTTATATAATATAACACGGTTGTGTCAGAGGTCACAGTGACACACTGCAACAGGTGAAGGAAAACACTGTGTACTCATCACAGAGGGATGCAGCGGGAGAGAAGTGTTGTTTCTCTCACCTGGAGAAGCTGTTGCTCTGTCAACGCTGACATAACAGCGTCGTATAATGCTTACTTTATTTTTAGTTCGGTGTTGTGTACTCAGTTTTGCTAATTTGGGGGGTAAATACTGGGATCACAATAAAGAACAAAATTATTTAAAGTTTAACATATACATATAAAGGCAATGTGGATTCATCCCAATAATAGTTCTACTTAGCCCTTTAAAAAATCCTCTCACCATGTTCATTGTCACTTCCTTTCAGGCTTCATTGAAGATTTCCAATTTGCCAGTTTTATGCTTTTCTGTAAGAGAGATCTTGAAACAGAATACGAGTGGACAACGCACAAATGTCATGAGAATCTAAGATGCTTTGAAAGCGGTTAATCAACACTTGACTGCAGCCTCCTGTGATGTGACCACACACACACACACACACACACACACACACACGCACACGCTCCTCATCCCCAAAGCTGCCCTCTGAGGACACTTAAAGGCCCTGAAGGTCTGAGGAAGTGAAGCGTAGTACAGCGCTTCTGATGAATAGGATCAATTCTAGCTGCCATATAAATGACTCGACAAACCATCTGAACATGTACAAATTAATCAAGAAATGAACAAACTGCAAACGGGAATTAATCTATTTTCAGCTTTAGTGCAGATTGTTCATATTACCATCTCGTTATAGAAGCTGATTTCAACTGTCATTCTCATTAACTTGCTTTAATTGTCTCCACTATTTCAATTTCATCAACAGTTTTTCTCAGAAATGAAAACTACTACTTACTGATGAAATATTTCTTGTATATCACAGGAGCGAGTCTCCTGTCTTATCTCAAGAGGGACCTTCAAAACCACTCAATGCAACAAAGCACACATCCTGTTCATCTTCATAGGTATCTTATTAATACATTTGGGGTATATATATATACACAATATACACATAAACAGAGGTTACACAACACAAACAAAACAGTACAAAGAAAAGTTTTTTTTTTTAAGCCTCCCATTCAATTGTGTGTTAAACTGTGAACTATACTCGATGTATTCATGGATGGAAAGCCAGAAGGTTATACAGGTGTGTGTGTGTGAGGGTTAACAGTCACGCACCATTCAGAAACAGGGAAACCAAGCAAGAGTGGAAGGGAGAGATACAAAAGTTTAGCTTTTTGAAACATGTGCCCTTCAAACGCCTCAGCTAACATCTTTAAATTTAAATTTCTAAATTTTGCCCTTTCCTTTTCCTTTTCTCAAACAGACGGCACATGTTAGGGAGAAATGACTCAGCTCATACGTGTTTTCTTCTTCAAGCACAGGATGACATTAAGGAGTTCTACTTCAGCAGGTTCATCTGTCCTGTTTGAGTCACAGAGGTTGACACAACAGTGACGCTGGGAGGACTAAACGGTGAAACCAGAAGCAGCTGAATACAGAAGTTCTATTGGACGGATGAACCAGCTCGGCACCATCTTACGACGCCAGAGGCGGGAAGTGTTGGTCCAGAAATATCCAGAAAGCTGATCATTACATGATATAGCCTAGATTTTTTCGGTGGTCACACATGAATGAAGGTTGTTCCATTGTTGCCATGGCAACTATTTCCTTGAATAACTTACTTACGCATTTCTGAAATAAAGTTTCAAAGCAGCACTCAAAACAACTGTCACATTGAACTACTGGAATACTTTTTTCAGCCTTTCTTTTAACGTGTTGTCAGTCTGTTATAAGTCATAGTGAATTTTAGAAACTCGGTTACTGTGGCGGGCTGCACGGTGGTGTAGTGGGTAGCACTCTGGCCTCACAGCAAGAGGGTCCTGGGTTCGATTCCAAGGTCGGCCCGGGTTCCTTCTGTGTGGAGTTTGCATGTTCTCCCCGTGTAAGCGTGGGTTCTCTCCGGGTTCTCCGGCTTCCTCCCACAGTCCAAAGACATGCAGGATGGGGATAGGTTAATTGGTGACTCTAAATTGCCCGTAGGTGTGAATGTGAGTGTGAATGGTTGTCTGTCTCTACATGTCAGCCCTGTGATAGACTGGCGTCCTGTCCAGGGTGTACCCTGCCTTCGCCCAATGACAGCTGGGATCGGCTCCAGCCCCCCCGTGACCCTGAATACAGGATAAGTGGTAGAAAATGGATGGATGGATGGGTTACTGTGGCAACAACTAGAACACACTGATATTCTTACAAATTGCCCATTTCCTACTTCAAATACAGTAGTCTAAGCTTGTAATTGTATTCATACAAGGAGTTTGTAACGGTACAAAAAGGATCTCTTCAGATAAAATGCATATATTTGATACAAAACTACAGGCTCTCATTCTTAATGTAGATTTCAGCTGAGCTGGGTTCATGTGCCACCGGTGGATACTGGCGGGGTTTGTTTTTCTTCGTGTGCTCCTTATCGCCACATTTCCAATGTTCTATTTTCACTCAGCGGACTTGTCTTTTAATTAAATTACACTCGCAACAAAATAGCTTATAGCATTACCTGTGACCCAATGCCTGTAGCTGCAAGACGAAAACAAGTTAGAGCGTACGGAGAATTAGCTACACGAACACAATCAGACTGACCTTATAGCTGCGCCTATTAACATTTTATTTATTTTTTTTACTCGGTGCCAGAGACAACACTGTTCTGTCTGTTGACAATGAGCAGAAAATGGAGAATTAGGACAATATGAGACGACGTGAGATGCTGTTTTTGTTATTCGTTCTGCCTCTTGGCCCTCTTATGAAACAGACAATAGTTTGGCACTTGACTGATCTGAAAATATATTTTTTTAAAAGCCTGAAGGAAAGTTACATGTTTTCTGTGCTGAAGGGTCATTCATTTTCTTTTAATGCCTCTGCAAAACAATCACAATGAGGTGTTTTGAATTACTGGGTTCTGCTCAGACAAACAAGAGCCAGCGTGGGAGCAATGTGTGCAGCATTGTTTTTTTGCTCTGATTCTCCACAAAAGAGGGAACTTGGAACATCCATCCATCCATCCATTTTCTACCGCTTATCCTGTATTTAGGGTCACGGGGGGGCTGGAGCCGATCCCAGCTGTCATTGGGCGAAGGCAGGGTACACCCTGGACAGGACGCCAGTCTATCACAGGGAGACATGTAGAGACAAACAACCATTCACGCTCACATTCACACCTACGGGCAATTTAGAGTCACCAATGAACCTATCCCCATCCTGCATGTCTTTGGACTGTGGGAGGAAGCCGGAGAACCCGGAGAGAACCCACGCTTACACGGGGAGAACATGCAAACTCCACACAGAAGGAACCCGGGCCGACCCGGGAATCGAACCCAGGACCCTCTTGCTGTGAGGCGAGAGTGCTACCCACTACACCACCGTGCAGCCCTCCGGAACTTGGAACAACTAACTTATATATAAACGATCACCTTGGAAGGGTGGTATTCTTTTTAGAGATGTTACTGAACTTGCTCGAGATTGGCAATCCATCCGCAAAAAAAACGCAGGTTTTTTTTTGTTTTTTTCCCCCAAAAGTTAAATTATTTTCTGCAGGGTTTGGTGAAATGAAGTCACTTTAAGTATACACATGCTGTTATTGATCGCCGACATGCAAAAGCGGCGGCGTGTTCCTTTAAGCCGAACGAAACTCCCGCTCTACTCTGATCTCGATGTTCTCCGTTTGGCACGTGAATCCTTGAAAGCGGTTATGCACATGTATTAGCGCCTTCCTTGCACGTGGACACAAAGTCCGATTAGGACTGCCATTATTTACTCCCACCTCATTATCGATCTCCTTTTCTCTGGCTGCCCGTCATTTCTGGTGACGCTGAAACAGAAAGCTTTTGTCAGCAGTCTGAAATGCGACCTCCATCTTTTGATTGAACCCCTTGTTCAGCAAGCGCTAATCTCACGCTTCCCTTTAAGAGGACACCTCAAGCCATTGTGCGACTCATTGTGCATTTTAATGAGTTTAACGCAATGGCAAGGCACTAGACTCTTTACACCACAACCTTTAGTGCTTAATGTAATGCACAGCAAGGCAGTCACTCTCTCTCTCTCTCTCTCTCTATATATATATATATATACATATGCTGCAATGCATCTCTGTTCTCGCTCTAAGAAATGGAAATTCAATGTGGAGAGAAACAAATTTGCAGGCACGTTTTTGATCTGCATGTGCAGCGCTGAGTGTGCCTTTAATCGTCGGTGATCATAGCGTTTCCTTGCATTAGTGTGTCACTGAGATCAGCAGACTCACGTGCCTGTGATGAATAGGGCATTATAGCTGCTGTATGGTAACTTAACGCTTTGTTCGGACAAAAAGGAGTTCATTATGCCACACGATGGTTACATATGTTTCCCAGATTCATGTTGGGATAGATTTCAAGAGGAAAACGAGGTTGGATCAATGATAGAATAAAAGTCAAGACGTCATAAAATCATAAAAACACATAAAAGGACTTTGCTTGCAATGATAAAGCATCTTTTCTGTACAGACAGCTGCAGAATCCTACTCAATCTCATTGGGTGTGACGCTGCTATAATAAAAAATAAAATAGTCTTTAATAAGCAAATGTGTAGGTGCACATGAGTAAGTGTGATTGAGATAATTTCTTCCAGGCTCGATTTTTCATATGTGTCCACGCAGTCTGCTGTTGCCAAAGTTAGCCCTCCTCCCAGGTGACGGTTATTGACAGATGTTGTGGCACCAGGAGAAAACGTGCTACTAGAGTCATTTTTGACTGTAGTTTAAGAGAGAATAAAATATATTTAATGTGAAAACTCATAAAATGTGAGATGGCAGTGAATAGAGCCAGTTACACTTTTTTAGTTGATAGCCAGATTATGCCCAACGTCTGTGTAATGAGTCAGCATGTTGTGATCGTTTTAGTTTAAAATGATGTGTGTTATAAAGCCTGCAGGAACCACTGCAAGGACATTAGGACGATGCAGTTTCTGAGTACAGGTTTGGCTGTAGATGATCTTCATAAGCATCTGTACGCATTGCACATTTCTTAGATAGATATGTGGATCAGAATTCACACCAAATGCAAATCGCTTCAGCTGTTTCCTGTCCGGGCTGTAAAAATCTCTTCCCAAAAGTCTAAAAAATGCCTGTTACAGCGGATTCATCTGAAACTGTTTCCATTCACTCCGACTCTTGAATAGAAAGATAGTATGTCTGCAATTTGCATATTCATGCATCATAAGAAAGAGCCTCATGTTTAGCATAATTCCTATAATCTTAAAAAAAAATCATCTTGATGCTTTTACTACTTTTATTTATTCCATTTACATTATTAATCACTCATGACAAGGCAACGACTGATGATGTCTCTGTTTGATAAAACAGGCTTCGTCGCAGGATTGCAAATGAATCCTTTTTCATTTATTAAGCCGCGGTGTTATCATGTGTCCATTGTATGTCAGCGATTGTGCTCGTGTGTGCATGTGACAACCCAATGACCGATAACTATCGAGTGTGCCTCAGTGTGTCTGGAGAGTGTAAGTGGGTGTCACAATGTGTGCTGAGGCGAGCCGGAGAACATGATCGACGTCAGCAGCTCAGCGGGCCGGTCACAACGTTGCTTTCATGTGCGCTGCGTTCTGGATTTTTTTTTTGCCCTGTGTGAGTGAAATGTGAGCAGTCTGTGCTCAGGTTCCATATCCCTCTGCCTGATGATGATTCATAGGTGCGGCTATTATTCCCAATGGTGCAAAAAGTGGGTATGCACTCAATGCAGCGGTGGGCAGCATCCGGTGTGCACTTTTCCTCTGCCCGTTGTCCCTACAGATGTGCTTTGCCTGGATATCGAACCCTGGCCTCCGGGAGGAGAGCTTAACCTAACCCTAATCCTAAACCGAAACCTAACCCTAAACCTAAACCTAACCCAAACCTCCTAACCCTAAACCTTACCCAAAACCTAAATCTAAACATAGCCCTAAACCAAACCCAACCCCCCCAACCCTAATCCTAACCCTAAACCTAACCCTTATTTCCTGGTGCTATCAGGTCAAACACATCCACAATCATTACCAACATTTGATTCACAGGATGTTTGAAAAATAAGAACAAAAATATACACACTTTTTTTTTCTGACACTGGGTAGTTGCACCCCTGATTACCTGCCATAACATGCATGTGAGGTTACATCTGCATGGTTGATAATAATAATAATAATACTTTTAATTTATGTAGTACTGTTCCGAACACAAAGACGCTTTTCATCCAGTCTGAGTGGTTGAGCTGCACCCTGACAAAGAGTATGCTAGTATTTATCTAAGTACCAGCATTGTAAGAACATATTATAACGTACAATCTGATATCAACGGTAAACTAATGTGCCAGATACTTTGCCCCTCGTGTGAATTTCTAATCTGTCATTACTAAGATTATGTTAAATTATGTTAAAAAGTGTTCCACAGCAGCAGCAACACTGCTCGGTCGCCCTACTAATGTTGATCCACTGGATGACACATTTGTTTCTCAACTCGGCCAACCATATTCATCATTCAGCGTATTGAATTGAAGGCACGTATAGGATTGAAGGCACAGGTTACATTTTATTAAGAACCACAAGCAGCTTCGTGTTGTTCACCTTTCGTGGAATTTGATAGATCGCTCACAGGTTTCTCAGCAATGAGTCTGGGGAAAATGCACCTGAATTGCTGTTTTATGTAAAGTAATGGGATTTCTTGAATCTCCCATCCCACCCAGTCTTTAATGGGTCCAGAACATATCCCCAAGAATGTAGCCAACTAGTTCCCAGTGTAAATCCTACATGTTCAGCCCACGGCCTTGCCTGACCTTCTGCGTTTGGTAATTTAATATGTCCAGAACATTTGTAGGTCGCGGCTAAATAAGCAAGAAAATTGACTCAAATGAACATTTCCCGACGAATGCTTAATAAAGCAGCATTAACACACCGCGTGCAGCGTTGCTGTTTGAACCTTGCCGATGGTCTAATTCTTCAAGTTAAAGCCTTGTTTTGGTCTCATTAGGAGACAAATTCTATCAGCCGTTGTACTGTCATGTTCATAGCCCGTGCACGTTGGTGATAATTCATCACAAATTGAAGGAACATTGAATACAAAGGTTGTTGTTGTTCTCTTCCCCGGAACACATGTCTCTAATTCGTCAAGGGATTTGAACCCTCACCCCGCCACCACATTTCAACTTCATTAAACAGCCAGTTTGAGGATTACTTTGGATGCAGTCTCACTCTGTCCGATGTTCTGACCGTGAACATCTCCCCACCTATTTTAATTGATTTGAGGATTCCACTGGACGCAGGATCAGCTCGACACGAGCATTCGATTTGGCACAAAGTTGATGTAAAAATGTCTAACTTGTAAACTAAAACTAATAAAGATATAAAAAGAGAAAGAAAACGTGTAAACGATTTAGATCAGTGGAGTCAATATATTTTTATTATTATTATTATTATTATGAAAATGAATTGAATGTTGCCTGAAGCCCAAGGCAGACGCTCAGATAAACACTATAAGATATGACAAAATATATATATATATATATGATGATGCCCCACTATGAGAGCAACAATGAATGTGTATTCTCTAAAATGAGCTGTTTTTCTATTCCGTGCCACCCACCACTAACTCATCTGCACTTCTACAGGTTTAACCAGCGTGTCCAAGGAAGAAGGTGTTCTCATACACAGACGTGAGGGGTTTTTTTATCATCTGTTCCATCCAACTCTCCACCTCTCCCTATTGTGAACGACAGAAACGCCTTTGTTCAAGACGCTACCTGTCCTTGCATATTACTGATTAAAAGAGACCCGGCTGTGCCGTCTGGAGGAGGTGGGTGTTCCTTAAGCAGGAGAGATCACATTTTTCCTTTTTGCCTAAATAATGGAAAAAGCAGGGATTCTGCCTCTGCTTCATACATACAAGAACAGTGTGTGTGTGTGTGTGTGTGTGTGTGTGTGTGTGTGTGTGTGTGTGTGTGTGTGTGTGTGTGTGTGCAGCTGTTCTGATGGGGAGATACAAGAGGGAAAAAAAGTCAACAAGGTGTAAAGATGTGCACAACAAAAGTGCATACACACAAACAGGGAGAGAGAGAGAACAGCTTGTCCAGGGTGTGTGTGTGTGTGTGTGTGTGTGTGTGTGTGTGTGTGTGTGTGTGTGTGTCTAGATCTAGCCGTCCTTTCCTTCTAACCTTTTCCACTACAGGTTCTACTTTTGGTCCAGGCCCTGCTAAGAGCCGGATAATGTTCTGCTCTTTTAATTGTGCTTCGACTATGTTGGCCTTAGCATGAAGGTCTTGTGATACTGCTGTCAAGCTCGTGAAGAGAGAACAGAGTGTTATTGTCAAGGGGATAGTCATTTTCTTTGGATTTTATTTCTCTCTTTCATTGAGCTATAAAAAGGGATTCATTGATTCAAAGTGGTTTGAGCTTGATATGCTGTAAAAAAAAATAATAATGATGACACAAAGAACAACATTCTGTTCCTGAATTACTGCGATAAACTGTTTAATAGTTCATGTTTGTCTCTTCACTTTTCTTGAACTTTGACACATGCCAACACTTATAAACATATACACATACATCAGAATATTATATGATGACCAGCAGCCAGTTGTATGGGCCCAGTGTACGCTGTTATGACTATTATTATTAAGCTTCCCAGATTTTGAGCCTATACAATATATCACATAATCTCTAACATGATCAAATAGATACTTTACGGTTGGACATCGAGACTTGGACAACATCAACATATAGGTTATTACACAGCAATCATCATAGCATATCTGACAAAATACAATATTTTAAGGTGACTTAATTGATTTTTATATAATTTATATATCATATATCATTTTGTTGGGGTCCTATCTGACGGTCTTAAACAAATCCTACCATATCAGCAGACCACTGAGCAGTAATCTAATGCACAGGATAGGACAGGACGTCTTTTTCTCAAAACGTTACTTTTTTTTTCAAATTCAAATAGCTGAAACGCATCTTAAAGTCCGGGGATGAATCAGTAAAAAATGCATGAATGTGTGCCACATGCCGATTAAAAGACATTGCTTCTCCAGATAAAAAAAGACACAAAGACTAAATTATGCCTATGCATGTTTTGTCTCAGCAGGGAAAACATGAAATGAGGGAAGTTGCAGGAGAGTAATAATTATTTGAAACAATGCAGATGAATGCCATTGAGGCATCAGGCATTCGTAACAGGGAGACGAAACACGGAGCACATAATATTTCTGACTCTTATCAAGAATACTAATCCTTTTAGACTGGAGGGAACATTTCTATGTGCAGTTGTTATATGTCACTGGTTCCAACAATAAAAAGACACCAATGGAGGTCTAAAAGAGGGCAGTTGTGTCCTTGTCCCTCGCTGTACTGAGGGACTACATGTCTTGGACAACGGCCCTCCCTCCCAGCTGCTGCCGCCGCCGTGGCTGAGACTGCATGTTCAGGGCTGTCCGCTCCTTGCGTATGTTCCAGCCGCTGCATTGTCCTACTTAGTCCTTGTTAATGTTAATAGCGACACCAAAATGTTGTGTTCTTGCTCGTATAAATAGCTGGGACAGTGAGCATTGTTTCAGGGTGTGAATGGGACAAAACCTACGACAGCGAAACCAAAAACTGACCAGTAGTCAGTAGTTTCTCTTTTGAAGAGAAAAACACAGGTGGGCACATTCAGGCTGCAGATGGATGTAGAAACTCTAAATGTTGACATTACGCTCAAATCTGTTTACCTATAGGTTTTCTTTCATTCTCAAAATAAAAATCTAAAATCAATCTTTGAAATAATAAAAACATTTTAAGTGCCTTAATCAGAGTCTTTTTGTAAACACATGACACATAACTATCTGTGTCTTAATTGTTTTTGTGACACATTCATCCACGTTCCTGCTCGGACTCACACATATACATATTTTCGTACACTTTTCACAGATAGACAAGGAATATCCATTATTATAAAATTATGATTTAAAATGCTCACATGAGCTGCAGATGTAAACGCACATTTTGTGATTGGGGGAATGACCAGGCATGTCATTAGGATGATTAAAGGAAGATTGAATGTCTAGCGCATAATTATGTCTCATTATAAAAAACACAGGCTGTTAATTGTGTTGGTACATTATGTACGTGCATATAGTAACACCAGGCATTGTTGGATGACTGATTGTCCTGCTTTATACGTGATTACCATAAAATATAAACATTTTGTTTGTTAGTGTACTTCGATATTAATACTGAGCCTCAATTTTTATCTAAATATATATACAGGAAATAACTTTTTTCTCTTTCCCTAACTTTCCCAAGTCTGTTTTGTGGAGTGAAAAGCCAGTCCCATGTGATTTTGGCCTATACCTTGTAAAAAAAGTCCAGGGTCATTTAAATCTCCAGACCGGCCCTGCTTCAAAGTGTATACAGACCCTGGATCTGGTCTCAGCTGAGGGTTAAAGCAACAGACTGTAATAACTGTGAGAGCTGAGCTGCCAGGGACACATACAGTGATATACAATGTAGTGCATGGTGATACGTTTTGCTTGCAACACTCTCTCTATTAACATGCACAGCAGGAAATTGAATAACACACACCTGGAGGGATAAAAATAGTTTCAACACGCTCGCTGGGAATGCTTTTTTTTTCATTACTTTGTAGTATAATATGGCATTAGTGTAATTTTCTTCACACCGTGTCACTAAATAACAAATCTTTCAAAGGCCCAGAGAAAATCTGTGCAAAAATGAAAGCAGCGGGACGCGGCTAGTTTTGATTAACTATTACAGTAAGAGTCAACGTTAATCACATTTTGAGGGCGACATCAAACACGCCTCGATGGTTCCTAAGCAACACAAGACAATTGTTGCCATTTTCATGCCAAACCTGACATTTTGGACAATTCTACACCAAATCCATCTAGGCCGCATCCCATTTACGCACTCCACACTCTCAAATCAGCCACAGGACCATGTATGTATACTGCATGTAGACGCACTCAGCGGCGTGTAGGAACACTGAATTATTGAAAAATTCACCATCTGGCTTTGCATCACCCGGCTGCCTGTGGCGGCTTTGTGACAAAGGGTGAAGGTTTACAACGCGAAGCATATGGCGAGGAAAAAGTTCTGCTTTTCTCTGTAAGTTTGTCCCAGTTTAAGAAGTAGGGCATGGAAACGAAGTCAGCGAGAAATTCATCGAGCTGAGATGGAAAAAGCATGAAAATAACTTCTTTATACAGCTATTTATTCAATTCGGCAAATTCATTTGACAGCTCTTTGTGTGCAAGTCTTAGAGATGTTTAGAAAAGCAACACAGTGACGTAAGTGTATCGTAAGTGATGACCTTTTTCAGGCAGATCATCTTGACTAATTAACACCATAAGCGAAGTGTTTCAGATGACGTGGGTTGTACATCTTCTATTTCCAACAATGGACTCTTTCTGATATCTTATAGAGCTGATGAGAAATTTCAGCGTTAAAGAGTTGAGACACTGTCTCTATTGCCTTCAATCAGTGGCCACAATGTGTGTGTGTGTGTGTGCGTGTGTGTGTGTGTGTGTGTGTGTGTGTGTGTGTGTGTGTGTGTGAGTAGTCCACAAGGTTTCTTGTTATATTCCCGCTGGGTTCAACCACTAACCGTGGGTTGAAAACAAACCTTGCTTTCATCGATCGCCGCTACTCTTCATTTCTATTCTCCTGAGCGTTGAACTCCTCTTCGCGGTAACGGCGAGGCGTTCCCAGGTAAAACAGCGTAATGAGATACACCTGGTACACTTTGTACTCAGTACGGCTTAGCCAGCCGGGTTCCCTAAGGTCAGGGAAACACTGAGTGCAAATGGTCGTTCATAGGCGATGTTGCATAAACATGGCCGGCCAAATTAAGATACGAGGGACGGGAAAAGCTGCCGTGACGCAGAGGCGGACGGAGACGGCCGGCGGGGTTCAGACGGGAGCTCGGGGGCGAAAAAGAGCGCACCGCGGCTCGGTGTTTGCATATGTGCATGAGTCTTTACGTGTGCACATGAGTTATGTACATCGGCTCTATATGTTTGCACCACCTGTCGACCTCCGCCTCCGTCCTCACATTACATTGATGGACTCAGAGTCACTAATGCACCTGTAGCTGCGAGGGACCGATTATGTACAATTAGCTTGGTGCGGCGGCTAGGCTAACACGCTGCCCTTATTGACCCAGTCATTTAGCCAGCTCCTTGTGTACTCCTGCTGATGGTAATGACTGGACTCACACACGGAACGTACGGCCTTGTGTTCCCTCGTTGCAGGTCTCGTGCTGTCCGAGGATCGACAGAAAAACATTAGCGCCTGCCACATTTAGCTACAGGAGGAGCATGAGGGGAAAATTCTATTTTGGTTATCGCCTAGGCTTCCCAAGAATATGTGCTCTCACCGCAACCCCTCCCTCCTTTTTCCTAAACGTGGCTTGATGTGTGCACTTGTTGTCCTTCCATTTATCACTACACTGAGCTTCAGGGGGCAGAGAGTCAGACAGGCGACCTTGCCTTTCTTATCACTTAGCTCAGGCTGTCAACATCCTGCCTCCGCTATTTAGTCCAGATTTCAGAATCACGTGTCCTGCAAAAGAAAAATATATAGATATAATTTCAATATTAATATTATTGAAGAGGCATCCATTGTTTTTACATATGAAAAAAAAAAAATCCAAACCAAATCTATGTTTTCCTGCTGGATGCAGGATGCTGTAAAGTCCATTCTCAGCATATGTGCAGCTGCAGGTTCACTTTTCCAATCACGCACATATACGTTGCAAATAATGCAAGATTGGACCAGGATTGACTTCCAAACCATTGCCGATGTCACAATTCGTGCTCGTAGGCCCTCCCCTTAAAAACATGAATATAAGGTTTGCAACATCCGTCTGCAACCTTTTAGTGTCCAACATCCTGCATCGTTCTACCACAGAGAAACTCAAACACCCAACTGTGGGAACAAGAAGAAAAACATATTTTCGAGTGACTTAAATCATTTTTTCCTGAACAGACCCAGACGAAACAGTAGACTGTGTAATTGTTATACTCTGAGCTGTTTCTGAGATGTTCTTTGTACTCAGTCAACCCCTTAGTTAGGTAATAAAGTACATCTGATCGTGGCAACCTCCACAAGAGAAACCACAATAGAGTCTATCCCCATTCCGTCCAGCCGTGAACAGCTTGTCTTTCTGCGAAGAGACTGAGGGCATGTAGGAACACTTGAGTCAGCCTGACTGATTGCTTCTTTTCTGTTCTTCACGTCTTTCCATACGATGAATGATTTTAATTTGAAAGGGAAAAAGCAGGGATCATTAGAGTTTGACAATTTTTTGTTCGAAAATAACTTTTTATGTAATGTTTGACGACTGCCAACTTAATCACAATATCATACCAACTTCGTTAATTTAGTTTAAACTGTGGTTATTGCTGCAAAATCAGTGCTCTCTTATGTATCTGTTATGTTTCCACCTGTGCTGCCCCCCCCCCTGCTCAGGTGTCTGCCATTACTCCCCTGGCCATAAGCCATCTTCTGCCCAGCTGGTCTTAGTTTAGTCATCAGCTTTTTTTTTTTTTTAATAGAAGACAGGTCGCCCTCCTTCTCTGGATTCTTAGTGTTGTGTGTCTGATTTGTGCAGCGGGCAAATTGAAATCCTATAGCAATAATTTACTCTGTGACATTTGACAGAAGCCCAGTGGGTAGATGGATAAGGAAGCAATAGTGCCTCGCTGGAAGCCTTCCACTGCCGGTGGTACAAAGGTGAAGTGTCTGGCTGCGAACGGCAGGAGACAAGCTTATTCTCACTGTGGACTAATAAGCTGGCAAGTAGAGCTGAGGCGCTTTGTGTTAGCATCACCTACTATCAGCAGCCACGGTGGAAATATATGGGCGACATACTGCCGTATGTCATACTGCCTTTTAAGTGACATCATACGAAAACATTTTCCATAATTAGAGGGTCTTTATTATCTATATTTTTTGGATTGAGAACACCAGTCACAGGGGTTTTCCTAACATTTCCTAAAGGTCACTGTGTTGTTTTTATCGTAAATCTTAACGTTGTGTCTTTAGGACCCAGCGCCTCCCAGTGATATTTTCTTGCTTACATATGTGTTCAGCATCATATTTCCAGCATGTCTGTGCATACTGCCTGTGTAATTATTTGAAAAATAACATGCATAACCCTCCCAGCAGTTGGTGGGATTAGCATCAAGCTGAGTCGGCATAGATGTAAACACAAACAGATGAACTGGACACTCGAGTCTAAACATCTACAACCATGCTTGGACTGCCGGAAATGTAATTTCATTCAAAGAGGCCTTCAAACAAAACTGCATGGATCCGGCTTTATCCTGAGCATACCTTGTCTTGAGACTTAGTGTAATAACATTTCAAACACAGCCCAGGTCAGATGTTTTCATACACAATAGCTCAGAAACCAGTTTACGTAACATTTGTTTGGGGGTGGGAAGGTGGGGGAGATTTCAAATGATGACATAACTGCTCAGAGCATCACTGATGTTAATATTTTTTATATTAAAGGTGCATGTGTGTGTGTGTGTGTGTGTGTGTGAGAGAGAGAGACAGGTGGAAATGAATATATCAATCCTCACCAAAGACCCACTACCTTTCTTCTTCCCCCTCCTCCCTCTCTTTTTAGTCTCTGCATGAAGCTAATATAGTTACGTAAACAGCGCCGCAAAGGGCAGCAGCTCACTGACGTCTAAGGTTAAGCATTTATAAGATCACTCAGTGGTAGTCACATTTACCAACTCCAGTGCTCGGTGAAGTAACACAGGTTTGGAATCGACCATTACCCCTGATGCAAGGCTGCAGAACGCCTCATGGAAACAGTAAAGTGCCCACGGCCGATTTTCCAAAGGTGCTGTAAACTGAGCACCAGTGTCCGCGGACTCACAAGGAAACATATGATCTTATGTTACATTTATGAGATACGGCGCTGGATGACATGCTGGATATCAACCTTTACACATTTAACAAAAGACATTTTATCCCACAGTAGAAATTGAGGCCTAATCTGTCATGTTCGCAGTTCATAGATAGATTAAGCAGGCTGGATATTTACCTTTACCATAACTTAAAAGGACCATTTAAATTTAAAAAAATCCAAGGCCACATTCACATGCAGAACTATTGGAAAAACGGAGGGAAATATAAAGTGGGCTGTAAATAAGTCTCTGTCAGCTGTTACGACGAATACAAATAAATATTCACCCATCACAATAATTAAGCCTTTTTAATTGGATGGGTTCTTTTTTATTTATGTGATGTTTTGTGAACACATTTAGATATAATTTGCTTTGTAAATTACCAAATATATGAAAGGTTAAACACAAAATTGTCAATTAAGAAAATTTGTACATATGTTGTCATAGTATTCTTTTTTTTTAAAGAAAATATCTCAGATTTGACGATGCTTACTCTTCCCTACCATACGCTCTAACCAAATGAGATAAAACTTGTTAATTACTGAGCTTTCAGTTTTAGTCGGTCATTCTGTTGGTTTCGGGAAGCGAGCATGTATATTGATCCGATTGACATCCCTCCAACTTTGCGAGGTGAGCTCAGGCCTCCAGGTCCAAACAATCCGACGTGTTTGCCCGTGTGTTTGCCGCTCCTCAGGCCATTAGCAAATAACCACCCGCTCAGAAGAAACGCAGGTCAGCCAGGTCAGATGAGGAGAACCCTCTGAACCACCGTCTGTTCAGTGCATGTGAGGTAAGCTGCCAATGCCAAATCATTTCTGATAACTCACACAAAGAGCGCTTATAGTTCTACCAGCCTGTTCCGCCATCATCTCTCTAAAAGGCTAAAATAACATTGATGGATCAAACATGATAATTTGCTGGCTCTCTTTCCCTCAGACTGAGATGCAACTGCCGCCAAAAAGACTATCTTAAACAGGTCGGGAGCATAAAATACTATTACTAAAAAAAAGAAACTGTCCCTCTTTTTGTGCCTTCCAAATCCCACAGGGGGATGTTTTGCTTCACACGTCGTACGTCACACAGGGAGTCCGACATGAGGTTGCATGTCACCGATATGAACACAGTTGACAGATTGGCGGTTTATCAAAACATGCAGGTGGTCGGCAAACTGAACCTGAACTCGAGGCGGAGCAGTGATTGGCTCTGAAACCTGAAGCCTTTGTGTTGGAAACGGCAGGGATCATGCTTCATTCAACAGTCCCTCCGCACTATGGCCCGGCATGACACGCAACGGCCCCAAGTCTCACGCCATGTAAACACAGAGTGACCCTCCTCCTTTCCTTCAGCATGCAAGATCAGATGGCCTCTCCTGCACCGGGAAGACTGAATTAATCAAGTTCCGTCCCTCCATATGGGCTGATCTCTATCTCGCCGAGTTAAACTGATCAGTCGTGATTCTGCAGAGAGAAACATAATGGCTTGAATTTATTATCCATCTGTGAGGACATGAAAAAATGAACTTCCTTCCAATTTTTTTTTTCTTGGATGTTCCACTAATCACAGGCTACTTGCAGGCTTCATTGCATATATAGTCTCATGTTCACGTCATTGCATTTTTGTTTTTAAATATTTATAATATGTTAGCAAAGTGCAAGCAGTTCAGTGGAGTTTTGTAACCTGTCATTTTGTTGGAGATTTAGAAGGATTGGAACAAAAGAAATCCACAGTGGTTTGAAGAGAACAGAGCGAAGAGAAAGGCATCTGTAAGCCTGACCATCAGTTATGTCAGCATGCATGTTCTGGGGCCCACATCTGGCTGAATCAGATGAAGTCTGTGTTTGTTTCTTTTGCCAATACACCAGGTTTATTGGGATGTGTGTCGTCTACTTTGCAATCTGCATTACTTGGATATGTTCTAAGTATTCCAAAATCACTTCTAGGATATTTTGGGCTTTGTGCAAGGATCAATTGTGCAGCTTTCCATGCAGAAAAGACTCATGCCAATTGCATTATGTACATTTAAATTCATAATGTTTATGTAGTGTTTTGAAAAAGGTGCGTATATAAACATTTATATTGGATAAATATATAGAAAAAACGCACAGAGCAACAATAAAATGAAAATGTAATGTCACATGTTCTCTAAGATGTCAACTAAGAAATACTGAACAGATATAGAGTGGATGATGATGTACAGTGTGTACGTGTAAAGATGTCTACGTAGTCTATGCTACGTATTTGTAGGGTTTATGCTGACACTGACCGATTTGCATGTTAGAAAAAGAATCTGAAATTAAAAACTAAATGATGAATAATGATCTCTAATGTGAGTGTAAAACTAATTGAAGCGGCCTGAAAATAAAAATGTAGTTAAGTTTTATGAGTCATTTTCATTTGACACATGATTTTTAATTTTATTTTCATATGTGGGTTAAAACAGGGTCAATGGTACAATACAATGTGTTGACATAATCTAGATTATTAAATTACAAACCCGAGGGCAATGCACAGTGTAAATATACCTTGATTCCATTTGAAAAGCAATATAACGTGTGCAGTAGTCACACAATGTAGTCAAATTAAATTACATTAAGGCAGAAAGGTGCCTGCAGGCAGAACACCATGTAGCCAAATTCAGACTCAAGCACGCATACACACATATGCTCTTGTAAATTAGTCTTCGCACTAACAGATTTTGTGTGAAACATGTTACGCGTGCAGTGTTTTACATGTGTGATATGACATCACAAGGATCACGATACCACAAAATGTTACCACCCTGTCTGCAATCACATTTCTAAACACGTCACCGCTTCTCGTCTGGAAGCACGTTTTTTCAACTTGTGTTTCATCCATGTTATATTTAATTCATAGAATTGCTAATAAGGTCGAGCCACAAAACATTATGAAAAATCGCTCCTAACAGTAAAAAGACTTTCTCCCTAGTCTGCCACAGTCTTCATCCTTTATAGTGTTTCACCTGACAAAGAGATGTCTTTTTTCTATTATAATATTAGTTCCTTCACAATAAAATATGGTGTTGATGAATTCAATCATTTCACCAATCTGAAAAAAAAAAAAAACATCAGCTGTGAAGCACCGTCTCCTGCAGTCTTCTCTGTCCTCTTGACTGAATGATGAAGGCAAACATGGCTGAGAAGGAAATGAATCGAATGTGTATCACTGGGCCGGGGGCCTGAGTGGGCTGCAGTGTGCTTGCCCTGCTCGAGGGCTGCGTTGCCAGGACAGTGCACGTGTCAAGGACCGGACCCAACAGAACAGACTCCAAACAGACACAAAGAAAAGGACGCTGGCAAACAGACAAAGGGATTGAAGCTAAAGACAAATGAATCTGTCCTGCATGTTTGTTGTTTCTGGGACTGACCCTGATCCAGGTCTCCGGGGAGCAGCTGGGGTCTGTGGGTTTGTCATTGAGGTTCAAGAGAACTCGCAGTGCAAATGTTTCTCTTTCTCTGGCCCACAAATAAAGAAACTCAGCCGGTTAAACGCTTGCCCATAACCTAGATGTTGGCTGTTACCAAGAAAAAGAGAAACTGGAATGAACCAGATTTTTGGATATTGTTACATGTATCTGTTGCTTTAATCTGATTTGCACATCACTGCATAAATGGGTGCATAAATGGGTATATATAACTGGGTATATATATATATATATATATATATATATATATATATATATATGTATAGTACATATATCTATATATGATATTGCCCCCACTGTTGTTGTGACGGCCTGCATGCACGTGTGCTGTTATATGCGTGTCTGGGAACACATTGGCTTAATTACGGAGCAATAGTGAAGGCCGTAGTGCTGGTTCACTCTGACCTGGTTACATGAAACCCATTGATCAAGGCTGGAACAACCAGGCTTAAGTAAGCCTCTCCAGTTTCATCCTCAATGCCCTACAGAGGGCTAAAAAAAAAAAAAGGTCACCAACATGAAACCAATCGTTTTGGATGTTGTGTAAAATCTGATTTATTGCGGTTTTATTTCAAGGATGTTAAAGGAAATGAGAAAGGTAGAGAGTTAAATGGCAACATGCTGAACCTTGCTGCTTGGGTCAATTTTATCTAGTGATGATCTGAGGTCGACACTGATAGCTATGAGGAGCAATTTAATTCTTGTTTGTTGCGTTCTATAACTGCCTGTTGAAAGGACACGTGGCATATATTATATGTTTATCTGTCCATTTATTATCTCTTGAATGAATGAATTAAAGAGATGTAATTGTTAGCGATGAGTCACAAATGCATCAAAAACTAGGGTTTCTCTTTTTAGAATGAATTTTCTTTCTCTGCACTGATTCACGGGTGAGAAGATAAGGTAAAGGTGATAAGTGGTTAAGGTGGCATGTGGATGAGTGAGTCACAAACAGCGAGCTCTATCTTTAGACGGTCTGTGGGGGACTTTTATCAACACACGAGGACGTCGATACAAATTGGATTGGATGGCTTCCAGGCAGCGGTTTCACACAGCTGCTCTTCAGTTGTAGGGTTTTTTCCCCCCGCCCCTCATTGTTACGTTTGATGATCTTCCATTTTGTCTGAGGAGGTGAAGAGATTCTAATTTAGAAGGTGGGAAAATCCATAAAATACTTTCTCAAAAACTGCCACTGCTTCTGTTTATATTTGGATCAGTGTGATAGTTCTATAACTTAACTGGATTTTCATTTGTCTGATCACTTGTGACATCTTTTGTATTGCAATTATTGTTGTAACAGTGTTTTTGCTGCCATTTTGGCAAACATCGTAAAATAATAAAATGTTATATTGTTATTATTAGTATTATTATTAGTGTTATTAGTATTAATTGATAATTAATTGAATTAATTAATATTTAATATATTTTTAATCCTAATTTAACAAAAACATTTTTTTGTCAAGACTGACTTGAAAAAGCTGGCTCACTATGATGGCAGCAAAGTAAAAAGACTTATTTAAAAAAATGCAGGATACAAATAGGCTACATTAAGACAAATATAATTAACTTGCATGTTGCATTGAGACTTTCAGCTCCACAGAGCATAACTTACACCACAATGCCACAGCAACAGTAGCCTATACCCATATTTGCATTGCACCTTAGGGCATTTCAAAGTGCTTTACCTACAAACAAATGGAGAAGGTAACCATTTAAACCATAAGTCAAATAAATAAAACAATGACAAACAACATAGATACATGTGAATACATAGTGAGACTGCTACAGTAACAACAACAAACCTGCAGTAGCATTTCATTTAAACTCGTGCAGGTGGGTTACACGCTATGAGGGTGATAAGAGCAAAACAACCCCTGAATGCCTTCCTCTCCTGAGGGGAAACCTGCCCATCAATTACTGGCGTCCGAAGGAACTGATGAAGCCGACGTCCACGTGCAATTCGACTGTTGCTTCAGGTGCCTGTATTTTCTGTCGAGACAAAACATAAACACAGGGGATGCAGATAAGGCGCGCACGCTAGGTGAGTTGTTTTCGATTACAACATTTAGATAAAACACGTGCAACAAGCAACTGTGTGAGTGTCTGTCAAACATGGCATTATCTAAATGGCATATTACGCATATAATAATTATTACGCAAGCAGATATGGCAATCAAAACATGTTTGAAAAGTTAAGCATTCGAATTGAAAACACGCTTTAAGTATGTATATATATGTCCCCTTTTTGTTGATTAAAGTTGAACAGGGCTGACGCACAAAAACCACCATAGTAACATTATAATATCGGGTAGGTCTCCATCTCCCCCGAAACTGGAGCGTAACGCATGACGCATTTGGAGGCGCGGCACACTTCCCCTATAAATGCTCAGCCTGCTCCCCTCCGGCTTCAGACCAGACACCGAGGTTAGACTCCTCACCTCACTGAAAGGACTTTAAACCCGACCTGCCTGCCACCATGATTAAGAAAATGTCATCCGCCGAGAACGAGTTCGACATCCCGGCCAAGAATTGCCACAGGATGGTGATTCTGGGCTCGACCAAAGTTGGGAAGACAGCCATCATCTCTCGCTTTCTGCACGAGAGAGTGGACGACCAGTACACACCCACCATTGAGGACTTTCATAGGAAACTCTACAGCATCAGGGGGGACGTTTACCAGCTGGACATTTTGGACACATCTGGAAACCACCCGTTCCCTGCGATGAGGAGGCTTTCAATTCTCACCGGTGAGTTGAGCTTTTAAGGCATCAAAGTCCAACAGCGTGCGTGTGTTGCAGAGTTCGTGTTTGCTGTTTCATATATGGTGTTATTGTTTTGGCACTCAACCCGTCTTCTGCTGTCTCCCTCCAGGCGATATGTTCATCCTGGTGTTCAGCCTGGACAACAGAGACTCCTTCCAGGAGGTGCAGCGCCTGAAGCGCCAGATCTACGAGACCAAGTCGTGCCTGCGCAACAAAACCAAGGAGGACGTGGATGTGCCGCTGGTGATCTGCGGCAACAAGTGCGAGAGAGACTTTTACCGCGAAGTGCAGGAGGAGGAGATCGAGCAGCTGGTCGGCGGAGACGAGCACTGCGCGTACTTTGAGATCTCGGCGAAGAAGAACACCAACGTGGACCAAATGTTTCAGACTCTCTTCACCATGTCGAAGCTGCCGGGCGAGATGTGCCCCGGGCGGCACTGCAAGGTGTCGGCGCAGTACTGCGAGCTCCTCCACAGGAAGTCCTTCAAGAGCAAGAAGTGCAAAGACGGGAACGCGTACGGAATCGTGGCGCCGTTGGCGCGGAGACCCAGCGTGCACAGTGACTTGATGTACATCAAGGAGAAAGCTATAGGAGGCAGCCAGGCCAAAGAGAAGGGCTGCGTCATATGCTGACACCCCCCCCCCGTGCGCAAAAGACTTTCCGGACACTTTCCGGAGCTGAAGCAGGAGCCCAAAAACTGCAGACTGTGATGATCCTGCGATGAGACACTCAGTGATGCAGTAGATCCTCTCAAAATGCTGTAAAATCTGCCTCTAAATTAGCTTGCCGAGAAAGGCACATGAGAGAAAAAAAGTTTACATTTTGCTATTAAGTTTTTTTCTTTTTCAAAACTTGGTGAAACTTGAATGTTTGCTGCATTATGAACAAATCTGAATGTGTATTTATTGTGCATATGTCGACTTTTTTGGATACATGGAAAAATAAAACACTTGGTATTTTCATAGACTGTCTTCCTCTTCTCTTACATCTTTGAAGCAAAACATGCAATGAAGTACAGCAGGTTCTAATTACTGGACAATAGTCGTTTCTCACAAGTTATCACTTCATACACAAGCAGATACATTTAAAAGTGCAACATACTGATTTGAGGGGTAGTGATGCGTGTGGGACCATAAACACGTCTCAAGCACTCTCAGATTTAACTACATGTCAGCCCTGCCACCACCTCAAAATGTAGATAAGCAACATGTTTACTATCATTACATTCTGAAAAACCTCCCATCACAGAGCCAACAATCACTTGAAAAGATCATTAAGCTATGACGAAGGCCAATGTGGACGGACTGGTACGTTAATTAAAAAAGCAAATACTTCTTAATCAATTAATTTATTACAAAATTTGACAAGATAGGAATATTATACAATGGGGAAATCTACATTTAATACAAATACTAACCAAGTTGGCATTTTCCAAAAATAGACAAAAAAAGACACCGTGTGATGTTGAAAAACATCTGATGCAACATAGGAAAGAAAAAGAAGTCCTCGCTCATTGAAACGTCCTTCGCGTATTCTTGAATTCCACGTTTGCTCCGTGGGTGAGGATATAACAACAAAACCTCCACCCTGCACATCTACGAGCTTCCTCCAGTCCGTGCGCAGTAATCCAGTCACTTTCATGATGCTTTGGGCACGTCAAACATGCACAGGCTTTTGTATTTCTGCAGCAGCTGGTTCTTGGTCCGGACCTGCTCCCGCAGCGTAGCCAGCTGCTGCTGCTGCTCCGGCGGACTGCAGTCCACCCCGGGCATGTTGGAGATCTGCTCCCGAGCCTCCTGGATCTTTACCTTCAGCTTGGCCAGCTCTTGGTGGACATCCTGGCTGTCCTTGTCCATGCTTAAAAGAGAGAGCAGGGTGAATAATAGAAAAGCTACATCCACGCTGACATGTTATTTTGGACATTTACGGCACCCTTTCTAGTTCAATTAGCCTAGCAGTAATAGCTAACGTTAGCTTTAGCTACGAGCCTAGCAACTCCACCAAAACGACCGTTTACGACAAAGTTAATATGTTTCCACGCAGCAGCGACCGAACATGCAACACACACACATCTCCTGGTACACTTACCATTTTATAATATCGTGAACTAAAGGCAGCAAAGAGCAGTCTTCGCTCTCTTTCTCTTGCCTTGGCTGAGACACCGCCATCATCACTAGCTGCTTCGCGACGCGCTTAGTTTACGTCATGGATGGGCAGTGTGTGATGACGTCACTCCACAAAAAAATGAACCTTGACCGTTTTAAGGCTTCATTAAATCAGTTAAGGCGCGCATAACAAACATTTGGAGAATAAAGAACGTGTACAGTAGCGCTCAGTAACTTCAGCTGTTAGCAAATAAAAGAGATTTTAGCAAATGATGACACAGCATGCTACGGCCTTGGTGTTTTTCTATTAGTTTGGTGCTGAGTCATCCCAAATGGATTCAGGTCAAACTTGACCTGCAACTCAAAGTTTCATCCCATGATTATTTCCAAGATATATTATACTGTGTAATCATAAGGTTGTACGGCAGAGGCCTAACCTGGGTTTATTTTTCAAGGAACCCCAGTAATCTTGGTGTTTATATAAGGCTCTCTGTTAAATCTGACCTGCATTACTCGGGAATAATGCCACCTAGCAACCTTAAGAATCCATACCTTAATTCACCCTCCTATGTCTACAAGTGTGCCACTATACGTGGTGTGCGTGTAGAGTGAAATACAGCAACCAGTGTAAACACTAGTGTGCATGATGGTCAGGGAAAGTGGTCTAATGGACTCCAATGAGTCATGCTATGTGTCTATATTATAGATGTGTGAAGAGTTTTATCCTGAAATTAGATTGATGACCCAGGATAAAAGGGAAAACCTACCGTATTTCTGAGCAACAGCCTACTGCCCCTCAAGATGCAGCTGGTAATATGTGCAGCCTCTCAGTATCAGCATAGACCAAATAGGCTTGAGATACTCACGGCTCTACAAATAAAAACCTACCCGCGGTCCACCTCTTCCTCAGCCTTCACTGACCTACATCCAGCCATATCAGGCCTCAAATCGACCATGGGCCTCCACTCTCTTATTGCAGGTCATTAGCCTTATTAGACTGGCAACCTGAATGATATTGCAATAGGCTCACTTTCGTGTTTGACCACTGATAAGGCAGAGTGAGTTAATATTGGCAATGGCCGTATGTCATGTTAATTGAGTTGCTCGTCACCCGCCTGCAGATGGAGGGAACCACCATGATGAACGGCATCACTGCACAGATTACACTGTGCTTGTGAAGTAGTTAGTCCATCAAACCTCTTTTAAAAACACAAAGCTATATAAAGTAGCAGGATTTGGTGTGCGTATGCCTCTATCTGCCATTCAAATGTGGCTGCCTTTTCTTTTAAGGGGCTTGATTTTCCTCTCTTGATCTTCTCATCCTGACTGACCTATATATTTCCACGGCGATATGTTCCCATCAAAGGATTGACAGTTAATCCTGTCCACTTCTCCCGCCACACACATCACTACCCACACCTTGTAAACACCAAGGGGACAAATTGTCATTAGCCACCACAGCGGAGAGACCACCGACGTGACACAGCCGGTGAAGACCTAATTAAGCGTGGCTTCGGTGAGACTTCACCTCGCATTTAGGCGTGAGGTTTATTGAACACTTTTCTTGGTCACACCTCCAACCGAGTGATAGTTGTGAGCTTACCAGACACCTAACCAATCATCCGGTGCTCCTGCTGAGTTTCAGTGTGACGTTGACATTACATACTGAGGACTCTTTCCGAGGTGGTACACCTATATATGACCCAGTTTTTAGTTTGTAGGGCATTATGTAGATCAAGTGTTTTTGGGTCACAGGGAAAGCTCTGACCCATCACATTGAATGAGAATAAATGGGCCATTTCGTGATCCAGACGGTTTCATCCCACACAAGCAATTGAACGCATTTGGCTGGAATCGCATGCACATTGTTATTGTAATTGGACGGATATTAGAAGATAACAGCTGTGTCATAGAGTAAAATGGTGTGTGTGGCGATAGTAAATGTTGTAAAATTTGCCCGGGGTAGATAAGCATCACATTAGTATGTACATGTAGGGGTTTGTTTCATTCAGCATTTTTTTTTTCATTGTGTCTTTTTGCATCACGCTGAGTAACTTTGACCTATTTACAGCTGAGGGAACTGGCAACCCGACAGGAAGAAGCTTGTTACCCGACTGTAGGTCAGAATCACTGATATCTGTTTGACTGATTGACTGTATGTTGTTTCTCTGATCTTTTTATATGGAAGCTAATTAGCTGTGAGGATTTAAACAAACCCTTATTCCTTTGATAGGGAAGTAAATATTATGCTGTTAATATTTATCCACATTTGCATCTTATACAAGGATTACAAGCAATCGTGGTATTCATGTTTTGAGTACATGTTCAGAATGTTTTAGCAATGTTTCATTCAGAATGGATATGACTAATCTTTTGATTATGTCCTTGCTTACTTTTTTTTGTTCGAATGTACATTCATGAAGCACAATTGAATAAATTATAAATGCATTAGTATTTATTACCTCTACACTGCATCCTTTATATTGAGTCAATGTCTGAATAAGTTCTTCATTTTTTTTTCATCATCGTCATTGTCTTAGCAACAATATCATTCTAAAGATTTCAATGAAAAACTATTAACAAAAAAATAAAAATTTCTTAACAAGAAGATTGTGTCAAGCAAAAGTTAAATCAATGAGAAAAGCCAAAGGTTTGTAAAAAGTCCTGGCTCCATGTATGAACTCAGCAGCATCTTTTGGGAAAAGATCTCATAAGCTGTGAGAAGTCAGAGAAATCTTGTGTTTTGTGACCATCAAGGGAGTTCTGGTTGACGTTTGGGCCTGGGTGACTTCATGCTTCTTCTGGTTGAACCCCTCCATAACACTCCCCAAGTGGCCTGCCTTGCCCCACCCAGCCTCTGTGATGACGTGAAAGAGCCGCTGACAGCATCTCAAATATGTGTCACATCCCAGCATCTCTGGCAGGGAGCTGGCAGGATGCAGATGTCCGATGCTGATCTGTGGTCTAATATTAGCATGATTCTCCATATGAAAGCTAATCTACTGTACATCATTAAAACTGATCTTTTTCTTGTTGTTTTTCTTATAAAATACTTTATTAAATTGAATAAATACTGAGCATTAGAAGATATTTCCAGTCAAAAGGTTAGTTCGAAAGGAAATGTTTTGCCGTCAGTTGAGTCCAAACTTCTTGGGAGAAATCCTTCACCAGATTATTATTTATTCCAACAAAATCCACATTTAATTTGATAAACAAGGCTTTCTCAACATGCATGTATATGGGGGTCATTCAGTTATAAAATCCTATGTGTGTGTGTGTGTGTGGGTCACGCGTCTCAGCAGTGTTCCAAAGTAAACTGACCGATTGCATGTCATGCCCATCATTGCCTGTTACACTGGGATTTCCCAGAAAGCAGAGGCTCAGTTCCATTTACAATCTACTGATTCTTAGCAAACCTCTTTGGTGCAATAACTGCATTACAGCTGATGTTACTGCTGCACCGAGACATGCAAACAGTCAACTCAATCAATTAGGCGCTGCGGGCAGAAGGCCGAGTGTTTGCATGATACGCACTTGGTTCCATTCCAGACGAGGCACACTGCATGATTGTTAGATGCTGTAATGATTCCAATAACTCCTTCACACAGTAGTGCCTAAAGGGCTCAGACCTGGGTTAGTCGTAATCTAACAAAGACACGTGAATGACACCCCGACTCATTCTCCGTACACTTAAGCTCATGTAAGTCCAGACACTCTCATTACCCATCCAGCAATGTAGTAATGAGTGTACCACTGAATGGGCATGTTCACTGTCATTCCCTCTACTATTTTTCTGAGTAAATTGCATTCTGTAGTTTTTAATAAGCATCATTGAAAATGACTTATAAGTCACTGGGAAGTTTTGCCTGGACACCATAATTAATACCCAGTGGTGAAGTTGCCTGATTTTATTTTAAGATTTAAAAATAGCCCAAATGGCATGGAGAAGGAAAGAAAGAAGATACACATTCTTATTCTTATTCTTATTCTTATTCTTATTCTTATTCTTATTCTTATTCTTCTTCTTCTTCTTATTATTATTATTATTATTATTATTATTATTATTATTATTATTATTATTATTATTGATAATAGTATACAATGACTCAAATTTTACTCCTGAGAGCAACAAAGTTTAACTGAAAGGATAAGTACACCTGCACTGCCCCCAAGTGAACAATTGTGGGAACACCCCCCCCCCCCCCCCCCCCACACACACACACACACTATTATATATAGAGCTGTAAATCAAGCTGAAGTCATGCCGAAGTCATCCTGTATTTCAGAATAACCATGGTAATTCATATGAAGTTGTGATGGAGTAAGGTTACGTCTGAGAAGAAAATTACAGTTTCTTACGATTGTTTACACACTAAAATAAAAATGTCCACACAATTTGCGAAATTCTACTCCAAGGAGCAAAACACCTCCACAGATTTGCACAACATTACACACAATGTCTGCTTCACCCTTTTTGCAAAACATTACACACAGGGATTTGTAAAACGCTACACACATTTTCACACCTTAGACACAGATACGGATTGTGAGGTTACTTCCTTGTCATTACAAAGCCCCGGATTGCCAATGACCACACTTATGAACAAATTGGATAATCACATCCACCAAGTGTGGAAGCACAGATGTGCTTATTTGAAAACGCAACACTCAGGTGTGCTATAAAAGGCAGCAGGTGAGTTCACCTGTCTTCAACAAAAATGGAAGGAGCTAGAAGAAGAAGAAGAGTGAGAATGAGAGGGGGAGCTCAAAGAGGAGATGAAGGCGGTAGAGGAAGAGGAGAAGGAGGTAGAGGAGGAGGCCCAGGTAGAGAAAGAGGAGAAGAAGGAGATAGAGGAAGAGGAAGATAAAATACATACTTGAAATATTCAGTCTGCAGCATCAGTGTTGTGCAGTGCTTGGTAAGTTTATAGTAGGCCTATTTGTGTACATTCTCCCTATATCTCAAACTAATCATGAGGAGTGATGTGGGTTTGTCACTATTTTTTTGACACCTAAATTATCCCTTACATAACAATGTCTGGCCAAAAATCTAGCACATGCTATTTCCTAAAATTAGTTTTTTTTACAAAAGTGTTTTTTATTTATCACAGCAGTGTGAAACTGGCTGCAATAGTGTCTGATCATTGAGGACTGTGTTGGTTAAATGAAAACTAATAGCATTTTCACAAATATGTGTATATGTTTTGACTGAAGTGTGTATGTTTTGACTGAAGTGTGTCATTTTGCAAACAATCTAGGAATTATGCAAATTGAGTTTGGTGTTTGGATAATTGTGATTATATTTTGAAAAAAAGAACCCGGTTTTCAAAATTGCATGTAAGAATGAACTCAGACCAGCTGCTTGCTTTGGCTCATCTTACTCTCAGATGTAGATATAGACCATCACAGCTATCTCCAACACCTTCACAAAATATGAATATGAGGAGACTGCTGGTACCACTGGTACATGTATTGACGTGTTGAGTACATCGTCCACTGACCATAATACAAACAAAAGTGAGTAATTGTACACATCTGTACATCTTTGTTGGGAAAAACACATTGGGGTTACTTACAGATATACATGGGCAAGGTCATGCAGCAACCCCATCCCTTTAATATGTGTGTGTTCATAAGGTCTCTTTGAGTTCAGTGTAGACTCTCTGCATTAACTGAAAATGTAAAATACGTTTTCTCTTGGTTTTAAGTGAAGTCAAGTAAAAAACTCATTAGATGAACTTGAGTTTTTCAGGGCTTTGGGCCTAATTTTCAACTGTTGACGTGAGCTCGTTGGCATCCAGCAGCTGAGCATCAGCTGTCAGTTGTTTGCCTCCATATCAATCAATATCCCATTATTTGCCTTTGAGTGGTGTGTCCTTACATACACAATATGACCACTAGGTGGCAGGCTTTAGTTGATGATACTAACGGGGTGTTGCGGATGGTGTTTACAATTATGAATAAGGACACATCATTTTTGATGCTGTTCAGATAAAAATATTTATGCTTATTTTATATAGCCTATATATCTTTTATCTCTCTATATCTCAATCAACTAAATTGCAAAATATAAAATGTATGCGTCCATGAGACAGAAGAAGCCTCTGTCAAAACGCAATGAACAATGATTGAAATAAAGCAAGGACATTTAAAATTGGATCCCGATGGCTATTTCAGGAAAAAAGACACCATTCACAATAATGTTGCTGTAAATTTTGAGATCGGGTTTAGATTCCACACGACTCTGAATGGGAGGTGTTATGTTAAGACTCCGTCAACGATGCATTCTATGGTTAAAATCAGAAAATCACCCATACGGAACACCCTGGGGCCGAAACCAAGCGCACCAAACGTGCTCTACAACCGACGTAGTGACGCAACGCCTTTGTGTTGGCAAATCACGGTGTACGCTGGGCGGGCATTGTGAAGCTGTAGTTGAGTGTTAGCAGGCTAACTAGAGAAAGAAAGCTAACTAATCGTGAGAGTGGAAGTGGAGCTAACGTTAAAGGAAAAGGCAACTGTCAAAACAGCAAGGGGAGCAAGATTTTTTTTAATGGAGTGTTAATTCCGTTAGACGACTACATGAACATATGTGTAGCTAACGTTAGTTAATCAAAGACCGTGTGATGCCAGAGGAGCATTTTGGATACTACATCGATTGTCCCATTTCCAAACGGAAACCATTTCTGGACAGACAAGTCGTGCTAGCTAGCTAGCTAGCTAGCTAAGTGAATCATCCAGGATACTTTTCATTGTCACCTAAAAAACCCAAACTGAATGTTTTGTCTGTCATGAGTCCGGCCGGGTGCTCCCATGTGAACGCTTATAAGGTGGATAATTGGAAACAAAACCTTCGAGTCATTTACCAATGCTTTGTTTGGAGTGGTACTGCTGAGACCAGGAGACGCAAGGTAAAAACACAGGAACTGCAATGTTAGCTTCAGGAACAAACGTGCAATGATTTTTTTAACGTGGCACAGGCAGACACGGGGCAAGAGTGCAGATGATGCTCCACACGAAGTACATTCACTGAACGGGTTGGTCAAAATTACGGCGTTAAGTTAAACTTGCAGCAGTGCTGTTGCTAATGCTGGGGTTAGTTAGCCAGCTAGGTTACCACCGGTACGTTAGCTAGCAAGGCTGCTTGCCGAGCTGCGGAGGCTGGCGGCTTCTTCGCCATCCTAAAATGCAACGTTTCATGTCTCTTTTATTAACGTTAGCTCAAGCAATGGTTGGTTAGCATTTTTTTCTCCGAGTCAGTCGGATAGCTAGTCGTGGGTTAGCTCTTTGGGTAGATGCTGAACAGTTAGCTGCATGGCTAAACTTGGGTTTGAGGATGGCTGTGGCCATTAGCTAACATTGCCACACCAAATGTACCCATTGTGGCTCTCCACACGCGCACAATTGGGTCACATATGAACGGTTCTGTCCCGGGCATCCCGGGTCAGTGCTTTTTTTTCTGCACTGGTCATTCACTCACGAGTTTGGATGCTGGGAGGTCAGCTGATTACTTCATTGCCAATTTCTTGTTGGGCTTATCCCACACCTGCTCGGCCTGCACAGCTCCGAATAGCCCACTACAATGTGATGTCATCACTGGACCGTGTTGCAGTTTCTTTCACTCTTTCGCTCCATTTTTTTTTCTGAATATAAACATGTTTTTTTTGTGCCACGATGTTCATTTAGAAATACATAGAAGCTTTTGTAATGTGGATTAACAACATAATGTGGGTTGCTTGACTGTTACAAAAACAAATCCATGCCTCTCTTATGTATGTCATACATTTTTATGTCGTTGTGATAAAATAGGTGCTTCAGAGTGATGCAGGATGGACAGAGCTGGTGAGTTGATGCTTATCCCCTCCTCATCTTCACTGACATACTGTAGTTCAGATGACTAGGAGCTGGCTTGCTTTCTCTCCTCTTGCTCACCTATCTGTGTGCCTCAGTGCCTTTTCATGTAGTTGACTGAATATTAGATGTAAACCTACGTAGCGGATAAATTCAGCCCCATCCCTGTATGTTAGTCAGTGAGATCACCGGGCGGGAGGGTGGACTATGAGCGGAAAAGCCAAAAGCGTAGCTCAGTTACATTGCAGGCATGTCAGAGCAAATGGCTTGTGCATAACGGTCGATGACCCTTTTTTGTTTAGACAGTCTTGTAGTGGCACACTTTGGTTTTAGCACAGACTTCACATTGTCTTTATTAGAATGCTTTTCACACCAGATGTACATCATAATTAAAAAGTGCTGGAGAGCATCTGAAAATGTATGAAATACAAAATACATAGGTGTGTTTAGCTGTTGCAAACCTGGCCACAATCAGTTTTAAAAGCCTCACTGTCCAGGCACAATCACTTCATTGACGAGATGACCAGTACCACAGCCATTGCTTCAGGGGCAACCTCTAATTTTTTTCCCTAAGATTTACCTCGGACAATAAGTGCAGTTTTGGGAGACACACTGGCAATATATTAGTTGTATGGTGAACTATATCTTCCCTGCTTTTCTACAATGCCCTGTACATGGTGGTATGCTGCATGACAACCAGTCCTCCAGGTTGAAAAGCCTGCTGTCATAGTCCTCAAGGTTAGATGGCATTCAAAGAGCTGCTGTGAGCAGGTTTCTGTACACTTTAAAGCTTCCATTGGTACTTTCAGACTGAATAGGACTGGATTTTATGCTCCGACTCCTCCATCAGTCCATGTCATCTGTCACTGCAGTCTTTTTCCCCTCAAAAATGAGCACCACCTAGTTCCTCTCACACGCTCCAGCGTCGCAGTAAACATGGCCTTGATATTTGAAGTAAACTGATAATTGGGAGTGGAACTTCGCTGTGTAATACCAGTACTGTATCCAATAGTGACATTTTTATTTATTTAATAACTTGTTTGGGCTGTAATATAAGTGAAATGGAGAAGGAGAAACCTAGAGTTTTATTCATTTATATTTTCACAATTTGATGCGGTTTTAAATAGAAGAATTGTTGTTCGGTTGTTTACAATTAAAGTTGATTGACACAGCATTAATAGTCGGTTTTACTTATGGGAGCCATCCTTCTAGCTACGCAACAGCTGTCTTAACATCTGTTACCAGTGGTTCGGCTCTACCCATCTGTACCCAGACACTGCTTGTACAGGTGACTGATACAGAGAGGAAAAGAGAGTGGCTCCTGAATGAAATGTTCTCTCTACTGCCTAATTGCACTCCAGGATGGATATGCAAGTATGATTCTTGTGTCCCACTCCCCCTTCACCATGGTCCTTTTAGGACCTAGCTACTCCGGAGGTGAGGCAGTCTTTGATTGTGTTCAGCTCTGAATTATAAGCTAGAAGACTAGATGCCTTTTATCACATCTTATCACTGCGCTGCTTACTGCTTAAATCGTCTTCACAATAGTACAATATTGGCAACTACACTGCAAGCACTGTAGTAAAAGAGGCACCTTCTGCATAGAGGGAAGTTGGAAGACATTGCCATTCAGAGACCAGCAGTGAATAGAAAAGATGCGTTTTGACATTGCATTCACACGTGGTTTCATTAGCGAGTGCCTTTCATCCTGAATTGCCTCCTCATTTTCCTTGTTTCTTCTTCCCTTTTCATGTTGTCTGTCCTCGTCAGCCTCCCCGCAAGCTGCCATCCTCTCTACCTCGAGCTAAAATCAATTCCCATGCAATGTGCGGGAACATTAGAGGAAAATCTGTCACCTGCTCTGCATGCACAATCTGAAACCCACATGAGCCAAGGATGGCAGAATGAGTGCAAGAGATAGGAGTTTGCAGAGATGACATCACAACCCGGGGTGGCTTGGGATCTGCCATCCTTAATTAGTAAACGTTAATTAATAATAATTCTTTTGGCATGTTCGTCTAAAATTAAATACCCCATTAGCTTGGGATGTGCACATGTGTGAGTGAGTTGAACGCCAACGCATTGTATGACAGCATGCACTCCTTAACTGGCAAACGAGTTGACCATAGTTTATGTTTTACTTAGTATCAAATTTGATACTATACCTAGATAATTTTATAATTTTATACAACAAAATGGTCCATGGAGAGACAAATCATAAGCAGATTGAGCAGTGTATTAATGATGTCCCATTAAGGGGAGATGGCAAGAATAAACAAGTACGCAACAGTGTTTTCTGTTTGGTGTTAATGGACATTGTTACATGATTTTCTTCTGGGCATCATTATATTCTGTTCTGGTCTAGGTGTGCTACATGCCATATTGCCAGAGGGGCTACACATAGCGTAGCGGCCGTAGCCTGTCAGTTTGTGTCACGTTATAAAAATCGTCTGCATTTCAGGTTGCAGAGGAATTATTGTTCTGATGTACTTCCACTTCTATCTGCCTGGGTCCCTACTTTGATTCCCATCTCTTAATCTATTATTACTGTGTTGTGAGGGTATGTTTAATGGGTCTAGTGAGAGATTGTTTGAGAATGGCACACAAGCCGTTATCTGCCCAGATTTCTTATGTTTCCCCTCTTCATTGAGATTCATGTTACACCATTATTGCCATGTGCCATTTAAGCAGGTTTGCTCAGCTTGGAGATAGAATCCTGCCCTTGCTTTTAACCGTTAAATTCATTCCCCTTTAGGCCCAACTCCAGTCATATTCATAATTTATAGTTTGTGAATGGCTATGGTGGTGGAGGGATAGTGTGAATATTCATGAAGGTCATTGTTATTTATTTTGTGTGCTGCTCCATCCAGCAGGATAGGCTATATTAGCTATGTATAAGAGGAGCTTCGATGTGCAAAAACACTGCTGCCAAGAAGGAATCCGCTATGCAGTTAAAGCAGAGCTATTATCTTAGGTTGAGTGGGAATCCGATGAGATGAGAGCCGGTAGGGTGGGGTTGGTGGAATTTTAGCACCATAACTTCTTTGAAGAATGTGCTGTCACTTTGATTAAAGGGGTAAGGGTCGTGATTAGAGAGCTGACTGAAGTCAGCTTTTTTATCTTCTAGTTTTGATAAATCATGTATGATCAGAGGAACCATAACACCCCCTCTTTTTCCCACAAGCACAAACCCCATTTCTGCTTGTGATGAGGGGAGATGAGAGAGAAATCGTTTGCTAGATGTTGCAGGGAATTTCAGAGGTAGGAAAATGGATAGCTATATCTTCAAGGATGACACATTTACTTCCTTCTGTCGCTCTCTCCTCCCTCCTGTTCTCTCACTTCATACACACACACACACACACACACAGATGCACTGAGGCACGACCAATCCCAGTGAGCGGCTGATTCCTGTGCTGTGAGCAGATCTCTTTGTCAGATCAGTCTCCATCACATCACAAGCCTGCTCTCTGACTCATCAGCATACGTTTGTAGCATCAGGATCTTTTCCTCCAGCCTCTTCATAGCCCTCACTTGTTCCTCTTCTGCACTCACTCCCACGCTTTTTCTTCCTCTTTTTTTGTTCTTTTGCTTTCGCTTTTTTTTCTCCTATTTTGCAAACCTAGTTCAGCTCACAATTCTCATTTCCCCTTCACCTCCCATTAAATGTGTGCAATAAATAAATGACTGTATGATGATAATTATAATACTATGATGGCAATTTCAAAATTACACTATGTACAATGTTAAAAAACACAAAGAATAGAATTTTCCATTCAGAGGTTGTTTTTTATTTCTTCTTTTTTCGAATCCTGTGAAAGTCGTAGCAAAGCCTCTTAACGTTGAATTTTCCCCTGGTCCCACTGGTCCTTTTCAGTCATCTCGCCACCGCACAGTCGGTGGGTTTGGTGATATCAGACGTTTGTTTCTCGCCCCCTTCCAGCCCTTTTTCTTCCATGTCTGTGTGCTCTCTCTGTCACTTCCAGCCTAATATGTCTTTCATTCTGTCAATCACTGGGTGGCTCAGTGACTCAGAGAAATAAATGGCACAAGGTCTGTAACCTCTTCCCATAGTAATGGGCCCATTGTGTGGTGAACTTTTGCATTCTATTGTCTCCCAGTAAGGCCTCGGGTAAGCTAGTCTCCCATTCAGCATCTTATTTAATGGCGGTGCTATAATGTACTTGAAGTGTGAGGGTACTGTACCGACTCATTTGGATGTCCTCTGCTACAGTGCTTCCTGTCTTGGTGTTTATTTTAGACCAGAGACGTGAGAGAAGACAGCCAGGCTGAGAGCTGGTCAAGAAGATTCAACCTTGAAATGAGCGCAAATGTGAAATCGGGGGTGAAGGAGGTGGGAGGGCTGTGACTTAAAATGAACAGCCTTAAACTTTGTCTTAGCAGTGATTGAGAAAAGAGTGATGAAAAATACATTGATGTGGTAAACAAAAAAACAGCCGTTCTCTTTTGGGCAGGGTTACTATAGCTGTGTGTCTGAGGACAAGCATGACTTTGCGTTTTCATTGAGCTCCTCTGTGTAAGCTGCATCCAGCTCTCCATATTTTCTCTTCCATCTCTCTGCCTGACCGTTTCACTTCTTTGCCCTTTTTTCGAGAGGCGGTTCTTCTCATTAGACTGTCCAACGGGTTCTGGAAAGACATCATTGCTACAAAGCATGCTGGTTGTGGCCTGAGCCAGCCAATGAGGCTGCTGTCCAGCCCTCCCTTAGTACCACCATCTGGCTAATGAGCTGTCAATCACTCCCCAGGGGCCGGCCAAGCCCAAAACCAAGAGGCAATCAATCTCTTCTAGTGTGGACACTCAATTATTCCCTATTGTTAAAACTGTGGGCCCAAGTGACAGCTTTTCTTGCGCTTAGGCATTTTGTCTAGAAATGGTTCTCTGTCCTTGTGGAAATAAAGTGGCATTAGAACCTAAGATAATTTATTACTTGGGTCTACTCAATATATAGTCGCTTTTAAATACTCTGCAGTGCACTAATAGCCCCACTGTGCCTCTTTTCTGTAGACAGCTCATAGATTTTCTTGAAGGTAGTGTGCAAGGCACTGTGGATCCTGATAGGTGCTATGGGGATAAAGAAGAAATCAACTTGACATCGTATGCGATTTGAGTCCAAGGGGACCAAATCAAGGAGTCACATCAGCGGTCTGTTTGTGTGTTTTCTTTCTGAGGAGCAGGGTGGTTTGGGCATCTGGTAGCTGCAGGGTTCGACAAGTGATCACGCACCCTTTTGTTAAGCTGGAGCTAGACTGTTAGCCATCTGTGCAGACAAACACACGGCAGTCTGCACGATCCTGCCTCTTGCTGTACATGTTTGTCAATGTTTTTGCTTATTTTTTTTGCGGCTTGGGTTAGTCTGCACGATGGTCAGGTGGATAAATATTGGCTTGGTGCTCTTGTGTGAGAGAGGCTTTGTGTGATTCCTTTATGTGGCAGTTATCAAAGCATGTTTATTTGATGATTATTTAGCTTGTTCCCTCTGAACACGCATATGGAAACACACAGTTAGCCAGTATGTTTCACGTAATAATATAGTTAAGAATTTAAAACCATAAGTTTCACTCTGAGTTTTGTGAGTGGAAATCCTTCTGTTGCCTCCTCTTTTTATTCTCCGACACCCTCTGTAAATCAAGGAGGAAGCACAGCCTATCTCTCCATAATCGAGTGATCCTAATCAGATTCCCACACCTATGTAGATACTGCAAACCTGCTTTATCACACCAACCTTGACAACTTGCACAAACTCCCAAGAAGCATTGGACTACATATTTCCCCCTCATGGCATCAAAGCTACTCCACCGTGAGTATGTCAGCTTAGTTCCACTCCATCCTCTTTTTATCCAGTTTTTATTTATTTTCCTGCAGATGGCAAGAAGCTAGACTCCATAGGCTGGGGCTCAGGGTTTAGCTATAATGTCCTTATAGCAGTGTCTGACAGTATGAGGCCAAACTACACTCCAACAATCCCCCATCTCCCCCACAACTGGGATTCGTTTGGATGAGGTGGGAATACATTCTCATGCAAAGACCATACAGCATGTCATTGTCAACAGAGGTTACAATGAGCTGAGGACGAAAGGAAGCGAAAGGAGAATAGAGTAAGATTTGCATTGTCTGTGTCCCTAGGGCTGCTTACTGGGACTGCATTTTGCAGGACAGGCATTGTCATGTGGGGATAGTGGGAAGTGCGCCTGCCAAGGCACTGACAGGCTGCAGCCCCACAGGGCCAGTAGGCAGTTCTGGAGCAACACCATCAGTCTTTCCCCCTCAACTTGATCATATTCGTTATCAGAAATGACTGTCTGTATGTATGCATGTGTGTCTGAGTACTCCTAGCAAAGGTCTACCTGTGTGTGCTCGACGAGAGAGATTCTCCGTGTCATATTATGCATATTCATAGTGTGCAGTGAGCATGTCTGTGTAGAGAAGCATGGAAAGGCTTCTGAATGTGAGGCTGCATGGTGAGTCACTGCTCTCATATAACCATGCTCCCTCCACCCTGTATTGACTCTCTCCCCCCTCCCCAGTCTGTTCTTTGCAGCAGTAGGAGCGTGCTCAGAAGAGCCAGACTCGGGAGAGCTTTGTCCACATCATAATCGTCGTCGTCATTCTCTCTCCTCCTCAGTTACAGCTCATCACATTACTGGCTCCGTTTGAATATATGAATGCATTAACCTTAATGCTACGTTAGGAATAATGCAGTCATATTGAAGGAATGCAGGAGATGAAGAAGGGTGGTGTGGATATGACCTTATTCAGATTAAGATGTATTCAGCTAGATCTTCTGGATACAGCTGAATTGAAGGTATCCCACTGTGGTTGTTGGAGCTGGGTGATTGTTAGCTGAAGGCCAGTAGCCCCACAAAGCATGCAATGCTATCCTATCCTCATGTTCAAGATGTGTTGGAGACCTATTCATCCAGCTAATGCCTTTCTGCATCTGTTCCTCCATCAATAGCCACCTTTGTACATTAGTGGGTGATTCCCCTGGACACGGTGCCCAGCCTAATTTGCCCCAAAGAGCCGATCCCAGATGGGAAACGCAGCCTAGTGCAGCCCGAACTGGAGCTTGCTACCTGTCCGACACTTGTTCCAGTCATCTGAGCCAGTCGCTGATCAATAGCTGATCTAATAGAACATTAAAAGCCCTGGGCGCAGAGAGAGGCAGGACTGCTGACACTGAGGAGTAGACAGCCTGTGAACCATGTTGAGAAGGAGAGAGCACCGAGAAGCCAAGGGGGTGCTGGAGCAGAGATAGATTTTCTGCCTGTTAAAGGGGTAGCGAGGCTGGGGAGGGGGAGCCAAAGGCGTGGCATTGGCAGGGTTACTTGTTTTTGACTTGGGAGTCTTGGTGCAATAGAGGTGGTATGGGGATTAACATCACTGCTTAGGCAGGATAGGCTCAAAGAGGCAACTAAAATCTATAATGAGGAATTCACTTTACCTCAGTTTCCACACATTTTTTTTATATTTTGCCATGTAAGGATTCATTTAGATTCTCAAAACACAAATCCTGCTACACACTTAACCTTTCTTTGAACTGAAAGCACTTTGAATTGCCCTGTTGTTCAAAGGTGCTATACAAATAAAATTGCCTTGCCTTCTTTTCTCAGAGCACGTCAGTGACACAAGCTCTGCATTTAAATAGTTCAAAGTAGGCTGAAGATGTGGGGTTTGTTCATTTCCTTCCCGTCGCTCACCATACATATCTCTTGGGAAAAGCACCCCTCCCGGATTTGGTTCTGCCCATTTCTTGCATACCCATTCAGGGCTGGCTGCCTAACAGACCAATATGAATAAAAACAAAGCTTAGTGTCTGCGACCCTGAATATCCCCTCTACTGCAATGTCATCACAATCCAGCCCACGGCTTATAATGCTCAGCCAAAACACAGACCTGATTGTTAGTTTTGCGGCCGATCTATGCGGCACGGCATAGAAGCATGTGTTTCATGTAACAAACATATCCCTACCATGATATGAGCAAATATACAACGATCGTGTTAGTCCTTGTGAGAGCAGCAAGCTCCCAAACAAAGCTTCATGATAACATGAACATGCCTGATGTGGCCTTGGATGTTTAAAGTTCATCCTGTGGGTTATTTAGTGAGATAGTCACGGTTTCATTATACCACAAGTGGCAGGCTATTCTTTTTTTTAGCTGTGTAGTCGGCCCCTTTGCATAGTGTTATGTGTCATCGAGGGAGATGGGAGCGAAACTGACTTTCTCTGCAACAATACACTTTAATGTTCTTTGTATGGTGTCGGGTTATACTATTGTGCCTCTACTCAAAAGACAGCAATAAGCAGACATTACTGGATAGTTTGGCCAATAGCTTAAACAAGGTGTGTGTAGGAGTGTGTGAGTCTTTCTTCTGAACTAGTTTCACACAGTGTACCAGAAACTAAATCTCTCCAGCCAATACTTTCTCTCCACCTTTGCTTCACACCTACTTTCCCTCTGTCTTCTCTCTCTGAGTGGGCGACTCATTGCGGCATGGTCTGGTCCCTGTAAGGCTTTGATTAGATCGCTCTGTCTTTCCTCTCATTCAATTTCTTTCTCTCAAAGCAGACAACATGCCGTGCTCTCACTCGCATTACCAACTGTAGTGAAAGCATCTATGATCATTGGTCATTTTTAAATTAAATTGTATTAAAGTGTAGAATTTCAGTATTACCATCTGCATGCTGTACATTCGTTAGAGGGTCAGGAGTGAAATGGAAATGGGAGTATTCCATAAACTAGTATATCACGACATCTCTCGCATTTAAGCCGCCAGGCTGCAGCTTTGTACGCAGGTATACAGTCATATAGCCTGTATGTCAGAGGCCAACGGTATTTTCATGTGTTCATTAGCATGGCTGTTGTTGGATGCCTTCACAGTGAAACCTGATAGAGAGGGATTATCCAATACCCAAAGCCCAAGTATCAGGACTGGAAACGTCAGAACGGTCTATCCCTATTCATAATGCAGTTATTAACTCCCATACTCATCTAGGCTACATGTTGCGTCTGCTTTCATATACAGCATCCGTATCACATTTCTGGCCATGATTTTTGACAATCTTCACCATATCCACATTTTGTTCCGTTTCATCTTTTCCCTCCCATATCTTACTGCATTTCCCTGGTAAGAGTTGGTCAGGGCCACTCCCTTCTCTCTCCCTCACAGTTGTTGTTCAAATTTTAGGTATACACACAGTGTAACCGCCACCAAATGTAATCTGAATTATGCATGAGCTGGGACCTGGGCTCCTGTGCAGCCAACATGGGCAGGTTTTGGCAGGTTTGCAGAAGATGTCAGGCATTCTAATGTCCGGTTACCTCTGGGTGCTGTAGTCAAACCAATCACACACACACACACACACACACACACACACAGACACCGGCTGCTCTCAGTGTGTGCTTCAGAAAAAAAATCTGCTTGCTTTCTCCAGTGTGCCTGCCAAGCATTAAATCCCATCATACTCTGCTTGTGTTAGAGAGCGAAATATTCAGTTGGATATATGTTGTTCTTCAACTGCATAGACTTTGTCAACAGGCCCTGGCAATCTTTGGTCTGTCTTCATATTGGGTCTATTCAAGTGCTGCTAAGTGTTCATCTGACTCAATGGAAGATAGAAATCTGATTCAGCTGGCAGGGAGTTCCAGTCTCTGCCTTCGCCGCTCTACAGTATATCTCAGGGCTCTGTCCTGCTGCATAGGATTTTCTCACCATACTGACTGTCCTCTCCTTTTTTTTTTCTGTCAATCCCCCCCCCCCCTCCTCCCCAACCCCCGTTCCCCTTTGGGTCTCTCTTTCCAGGCCAAGTCGTGTATCTGTCACATGTGTGGAGCCCACCTGAACCGACTCCACTCTTGTCTTTACTGCGTCTTTTTCGGCTGTTTTACGAAGAAACACATCCACGAGCACGCAAAAAACAAGAGACACAATCTAGGTAAGCCACACACTCACGCAACTATAATCTGAATATGCTAATTGTGTGCCCTTAAGTCCCTATATTTAAAAACAAATTGCACAATAGAGCTTAAGCATTAGTTGATAAATGACATCATTATACGTATTGTCCCTCCCTACGTCCAAGGCTCAGTCCCATCACGTCAATCCTCACATGCACCCCCGTGGCCCACTGCAGCATCAGCTATTATCAGCAAAGGATTACAGCATTACTTTGGGCAACTTCCCTCCTCTGAACAGACAGGGAATCCAAACCTGACTCTCCCCGCAACAAATTAACATTCTGGTGGGAGCGGCTTAGCCAGTCAAATGTCATGAGTTTGTACACTTACTTTCACAGCACGGCAAGAGAGCGTGCTAATCCACAGCTACGAGAATGCCTGCACTCTGACCCCTGCATGCTAATTATGCCATATGAGATAATGACACTAATGAGCAAGATTTGGATATTACCCCGATCAACTACACATGGTAAACTGGGCCACAATATGGTGGCTTAGTAGTCGTCTGAATGGCTTTGTTTAACATTTGGTTTGGTTGCACACAAACGCCTCCCGAGTGCATGGCCACAGTGTTAATTGCCATTGAGCATTCCATATGAGCCTCTCGGATATTGACCTTCTGTTCTTCTCCACCTCTAATCAAATGAATCCCTGTCTGCTAGACTGCTAGATAGCAAGCTCCCATCTCTTTTTTTCTTGTCTTTTTTCCTAACGTCCTCACTCCTCAGGACCCCTTTCATATTTGTCCTCCTAGCTACTTCATTCTAGAAATGCCTTTCACACCTTTTTACAACTTATTCTTGCTCTCAACCTTTGGTTCAAGTCAGCAAGATATATGAATTCCTCCCTGTATCACGTGCAGCACTCCATATTCTATATCTTCGTCCTCTCACTGCCACTTGTGTCCCCATTTTCTCTCTTAATCGGGTCGCTGTTGTCCAGAGAGGCCCATCCTATGTAGCCATGGTTTACCAGAATAAAAAAACAAAACAAAGATTGATCATGTTTTTAAAATGATAATTTCTTTCTACATGATTTGTTTCTTTGTATGCTCTTTCTTTATCGTTCTCTTTCAAGCACGCACAGACACACACAATAGCACTGTAAATACCCAGTCAGGTTTTCTATATGATGTTTTAGCTCACTTTATCAGTGTGGGTAGAACCAAAAACAGAAAAATGTCCAGTTAAGCTAAAAAAAAAAAAAAAAAGAAGGTTGTCACGGCAACAGAGCTGAGGTATTGTTGCCGTGGAGTTTTAGAATGGAAGAGGATGGTGTGTTAGTTGAAAGCGCAGGTGGGTGTGTGATATAGATGCACGTATTCCATTACTTCTATCCTCATATCTCTTATAATTGCTCAGTGCAAGAAATGAGATGGAAAAATATGGCGGTGAGTGGAAAATGCAGGGCAGAGAAAGTACTTGTCTTGAGGCTTTCACTGCCAGCGAGGTTGGACGATGAAATAAAACCCAGTGTGTGTTGCCGTGGTGGAAAAAATCTATTTGTAATTATGGTGCAATCTCTCTTTCTCCCTCTCTTTCTCTCCTTTCTGCTTCCAGCGATAGACTTATTATACGGTGGAATATATTGTTTTGTGTGTCAAGACTACATATATGACAAGGACATGGAGCAGATTGCCAAAGAGGAACAGAGGAAAGCCTGGAAATTACAAGGTAGAGCATTTCGTTTTCCCTCCGAGAACTTAATACAACTTTTGCAACGAGGCCATTCAAGTTTGTGTTTCTTTTGGGTCCACAGGCATAGGGGAGAAATACACAACATGGGAGCCGACCAAGAGGGAGCTAGAGTTATTACGACACAATCCAAAGCGGAGGAAAATCACTACTAACTGTACCATAGGTAAGCAATAAGCTGCAGTGTGAAGTCTGCAGAGCTTTTCATCCCCTGACAGCTTGTGTGCTGCGGGGATTCTTAATAGCTATGTGTGCCTCTACATGTGCCTTTGGGCAAACTGTGCTTGTTTAAGTCTGATACCCGAGGTCAACAGGACCAGGCAACCCCACAGGCAGTGCACAGAACACAGTGTTCCCTCGCTGATGCTTTAAATGCACACACCAAAGCGGGCCTCGGTTTGTGCCTGTCTCTCCCCAGAATTTGTTTTCTCAGCTTTTGCTGATTTTATCTGCTCCACCGTCTCCTGCCATCCCTCATCCCCATATATCTTTAAAGGGTAGACTTGGTTGGTTGCCCCTATTGGGCAGTAGACTGTGTGTGTGTGTGTGTGTGTGTGTGTGTGTGTGTGTGTGTGTGTGTGTGTGTGTGTGTGTGTGTGTGTGTGTGTGTGTGTGTGTGTGTGTGTGTGTGTGTGTGTGTGTGTGTGTGTGTGTGTGTGTGTGTGTGTGTGTGTGTGTGTGTGTGTGTGTGTGTGTGTGTGTGTACACCACGACTCGTCTGAAGTATTAAAGCTCTTGCTGAGCGCTCTCTTCCAGAACCAAACCTTACTCAATTGGATTAGACCCAAGACCTTGCTGTGTTTCACCTGTTCTCCTGGCCATCACTGGAAGCTTATTTTTTTTTTCTCACTCTGAATGAATTCATTCACAGCTTTGGGGTCTGCTCCAGGCTACAAACAGTTTTGCTGGCAGAGCTGACCAATGCCTTATTCATTATTATGCATTTGCTGTATTTGCTTGCCAAGTGACAAAATATTTTTGAATTTAGTTTCAAAATAGAAATATCATTTATGTGCTTTTTTCATAACCAATTCAATCATATTTGCTTATTGTAAAAGTCTTGAGATCCTTGGTTACGTATCAGAACAATGCCATGTTTAATCTTCTTGCCATGTTGCTCTGACACTTTTCTTTGTCTCTTTTTGTTGTCCTCTAGGTTTACGAGGGTTAATAAACCTGGGCAACACATGTTTCATGAACTGTATTGTTCAGGCCCTAACACACACGCCGCTGCTGCGAGACTTCTTTCTCTCCGACAGACACAAGTGCGAGATGCAATCAAATTCCTGTCTGGTGTGTGAGATGTCCCAGCTCTTTCAGGAGGTACGGTGCACAATTTGCATGTCTGGACTTGTTACATAGGTGTATTCAATCCTACAAAGACGAGAAGAATTCCTGATTTAGGTTAAAACAGAACCATCATTTCAGAGGTTTTTTTTTAAGGACCAAATAAATACAGAATGTTCCCTCGCAGTGTAACCCACTGCAGAAGGCTGAGTCACTGTTCGGCTCTTTTGTCGACTCCGAAGAGGGAGGCTGAGAGGAGGGAAACATCCTGCCTGAAAGGAATGTACAGAGCCACATGCAAATGAATAAGCAGAATGCAGTAATTATAATTTTATTGAACCGGGTCAGTCATTGCGAATAATGCTGCACAGCCGTTTATAGCCTTTTAATCCCAGGTCTTTGATACAAAGGTTTGGCATTTTTACATCCGACACGCTCATCCGTCCTGGCCGTTATGTAATATCTGCTTGGTCTGCTCCTACACTGCCTCACTTTTTTTCCTAACACCCTCTCACATCCCAGTATATAAAGGCCCACGGATGGCAAGTGGTGTTATAATGAGTCACACACACACACACACACACACACACACACACACACACACACACACACACACACACACACACACACACACACACACGTTCAAACCTCCACACCTTGTCCCCAACTCTAATTCTATTGCTTACTTCCAATATCTACCTTCATACTTTTTTTAACCCAGCCCCATAACTTAATCAAAAGCCTTCTGACTCTGCAGACACACAGCTTTTTAGAAGTGAAGGGCCCTACCCGCTTTGATCAGCCACTCTCCTCTCTCTCCCTTTCCCCTGCTTCCTTCTCCTCTGCTGGCATCTTTTGTTTGTCAACCACCTTCAAACTGACGAAAAGGAGCAGAGTTTGTGAGATTCAAACGAGGCATCAGCATGGCATGTTTTCCGCTTTCGCGGCTCGATCAGATTTCAGACAGCTGTGGAGCGAGGTGTGCGCGACATCTACGTGCCGAGAAACGAGAGCCCTTTCTGGCATTAATGAGCTCCTGTCGGAACTTCATTGTTGTGTTTGCACTCCGCCAACTCGTGTGCACCGCACAGCTCTGTTACTTTCTTACTCGCATCTCCTGACCCCGACCTGGATTGTCAGTTGTCACTCACTCAAATTCCCATGACAGTGCAAAAAGACACTACGCAACAACTGTACAGAAGGAAGTTCTTGCTACAAAAAAAACTCCAGTTTTCCAACCAGTTCTGTCTTGCACACATCACACCTTGTGACCTCAACTGTCAGTGGATGTGCTGTGATTAGCTGTAGCGCTGTTCGGCGACATGTGGTGGAATTCATTGATATCTGACGAGCTAAGAGAGTTAGAAAATTACCTCGACTTGACAGAGCGCTCGTGTTATGGTTCAGCAGTGAATTATAAATGGCAGTGGGAAATGTAACGATGAGATTGGCAACGAGGTGATAAAATATAATGGGCCCAGGAACACCTGGTGAAAATAGGCTAACCACACACCTCATCTTTCTTCCCTGCTCTCAGTTCTACTCGGGCCACCGTTCGCCCCACATTCCCTTCCGGCTGCTGCACCTGGTCTGGACTCACGCACGTCACCTCGCAGGCTACGAGCAGCAAGACGCCCACGAGTTCCTCATCGCTGCATTGGATGTCCTCCACAGGCACTGCAAAGGGGACACCATCAGTAAGCCGTGTAACCAATCAATGTGACGTTCCTGGTGTGTATACTGCATTCAGAGTAGAGTGTTTTTTCTTTAAATACAGTAAGATTGGAGGGTTCACTTTCTTTCTTGAATATTTCCTGTCAGGCCACGATTCAAGTCGGACTGAATGGGGAAACGCAGCAAAGAGCAGTGTCAGTTGAGATTTGAGAGGCATGTGTCTGGGCCACCTACTGCCTCTGATCCAGCATGTGGAGTTATACCTTAGATCTACCCGCAGAGCACAGTGCCTTACTTCACTGGAAGCATACTGAAGGAGACTGGCAATGGTGTGTACCAAAGGGACAGCAAGCAAGCAGTGTGAGGAATGTCAATAGGCCCTGCTGCAGTGCAATGACAGGCTGACGCACACCCACAGACCCTGCAGTAAGGTTTGTTTTCGATTATCTAGAATCCAGAGAGTTGTGATGTAGCAGAGAGGCTTCACTGCAGGGGAGTGGTAAAGTGAGAAAGAGGGCCAGACAGAGTCCTTCAGAGGTGCTAAACAGGTTGTTGTTGTTGTTGTTGTTATCTGTGTGTCTATTCATACTCGCTGCTCTTTGTGGTCCACAGGAGACGACAATGGGAAGAAGGCCAACAATCCAAACCACTGTAACTGCATCATTGACCAAATCTTCACTGGGGGCCTGCAATCAGATGTTACCTGTCAAGTTTGCCAGTACGTTTGTGCGTTTGCAACGTGAGAAGTGTAAAGAAGCAGTTTACGGAGAGAACCCATCTGAGACGTTTTCTGTCCATTTCTCTTGATGGAGCATCACATCACCACCTAAACCCCTCCCCCCTCTTTTTCTACATTAACACATTCATCCATCTATCTGATGGTGTAGTCGCCTCTCACCACTGGGCTGATCGATGTGGACACCACCTGTCCTTCCAGAGTGGCTGAACCCCTGGTTGTGTCCTCTCCACTGCTCTTATTTAAAGGGCCGGCCCCTGCAGTGCTGCTGTAAGGGAGGTTGTCTAGACGGCAGCACAACCCAAGCACTGCCTGCCTGCCCCCTAGAGCTGTCCTGTCACATTAACGCTAACACGCTGCACTGAACTACAAAGCACCTCGCCCAGACTAGCAGGCAAGCCAAGCCAAGCCAAACCCAGTGCCATGTTACCTGCCTCCACAGTGAAAAGGGAGACTGCTGATGCAGAGCTAGAGATGCTGTCTTGAGTATCATTCTGCCATGAATGAAACTCCTCTGTAATCATTAAACAACGCTCCTGTTGACTACAGATGGGGAAGGCCTCAAGCAACAGAAAATGCATCCCCAAATGCTTTTTAAACAACAATGATACCATAATGGTGCCAATAATAAGGCAGGGTTACTCTCTCACCCATCATATAAGCATACCTTTTTCCCTTTAATAGCCACCTGCTGGTACCACTGGGTGTTACAGCACTCTGACTTATCTAATCAACAGTGATAATGTATGGCAGACCATCCCCTGTGCACAAATATTTGTGTATATTGCATGCATTCTACACAGGAAGCCTCATTTTCTCCCGGACTGCAGTCCATCACAGCCTTTGGGCTGTAATAATGCAAATTCCTTTTGTAAAGCCAATTTTCTCTGATGTAACACTTCATTGAATTGCAAATAGCCCTGGAAGAACAGTGTGTATATTATGCACATGCACACACTCCATCTTCCAGCGGGCTTAAACAAAAACCTGATCAGAATCTACAGAGGCTATGTGAACTTAGGCTTGTGCATTGCCGTCTGTGTCATCATCCTTTCATCATGAGCTGTAATAAATGACACGCAAACCTACTCACAACCACACACTATTTATTCAACCTCATAATTGAACTGCCTTCTCTTCTTCTTTTTCTTTTTTTTCCTCTAGCGGGGTTTCCACAACGATAGATCCATTCTGGGACATCAGTCTGGACCTTCCTGGCTCTTCCACACCTTTCTGGCCACTCAGCCCTGGAGGGGATGGCAGCACAGTCAATGGAGAGAGCCACCTGTCAGGATCCACCACTCTCACAGACTGCCTACGCAGGTACTGCTTCAGTGTTAGCTGTTTTTTTGTATCTTTCTGAACTAAACCAAACTCTAAGTCATCTAGCTTGTAGAATATTTAAAAGCCCTAGAGAGGAGCCTCTTGCCAAAAAATAGATGGTTAGTCGCCTTACAGAACTTGCTATGTTCCTCCGTGCTGATTGTTATTGTCCTGTATCCTTGACGCCACCTCTCCAGATGCATGGCTATCAATCATCTCAAAATACATTTTAATCATCCCTCCACTTGTATGAGGGGTCACATATTGTGTCTGCACAGGCACAGCAACCCTGCTATCACTCATCTCCCACCATCACCAGGTTGGCAGAGGAGGTGTGACCTCTCATATCTCCTCTCCTGCCTCTTCATTCTTGCAATTTCTTTTCCTGCTCTCCTTATCTTATTTCATTCCCTCCCCTCTCCACCTAATTCCTTTCCCCCTGTGCCCTCGGTTTCTACCTCTCCTATTCGTCTCATCCTCCCCCCTCTTTCTCTCGCCTCCTTTCCTTCTGACTTTTTTTTTTTTACTGCAGCACCTCACACACCCCTAGTTGCTGCAGCAAGGCTCTTAAAGGTACAGAACTGGTTGGTGCTGTTGCCGTGGTGATAGAGGCGTTGGGATAACCAGCAGGGGTCTGGGTTGGGTGGCCTGACATATAGAGTGGCTGCACCAAAACACTGCAGGCAGACTTTTCACAAGCCCCTCACACATCTTGAGGTGGAGTTTCGATCTGTAGGACTAGAAGTAGGTGTTGTGGGGTGTTAAAAGCAAAGCTATTGTGTAAAATGTCCAAAGAAAATACACCATTATACTCTTCTTCCTCTTTTCACCCCCTTCCTCTGTTCACTTCCTGTCTCCTGTTTGCCTACTTGTTCTCTGCCTTTTCACACCCTCTCTTCTTCTCTTCGACTCCCACCCTCTGCAGGTTTACGCGGCCTGAACATCTAGGAAGCAGTGCCAAAATCAAGTGCGGCGGTTGCCATAGTTACCAGGAGTCCACCAAACAGCTGACAATGAAGAAGCTCCCCATCGTAGCATGTTTCCATCTCAAAGTGAGTCAGCCAGTGACAACATGCTGCCATTTATCACTTGTTACCTTATCTGATTATTTAAGGGTGCATTCAGCTTTTATCACTAACACATCAGATTTTTGTCATTATTCCAAAACGGCAGGTACAGTACTGTCTTGAATTTTTTTTTATTTTCATAATTTTACCCTATTTAGTTTGGTATTGATTTTTGTAACTGCATCTTTTACATACTGCAATACATTGATATGCTATAGTATATGGTCCATTTTGCCCTGTGTGTATGCAGCCTTGCATCTGATAGAGGCAAAGTTCTGATTTTTGCAGTGACTTAGCTGTCTGGTACATTGCTTGTGCGTAGGTGTGTTGATAATACGATTCAGTTGTTGGTGCATTACCTCCCACTGTGCAGCCCTTTCTCAGTGTCCCAGGACACCTATGACTTTAATGACTCATACAGTGCCCCACTGTCCATGTTTTATTTATCATAACAGTATTGGGTGGGGGCTTATAAGGTATTTATGATATTCATAGGAAAACAGGCTGCAAGACAATTGTCTTAAGATCCATCCAAGCCTGATATTATCTCGTTATGAATGCGCTAATGTGTGACACAGGATGAAAACACAAGCATTTTCACTTTTCACTCGCTGTGTTGTATTTTGTATGTTGTAGTGATGATACCTTATTTCTACATGTGTCCCTTCCCCTCCCCCCACTCTCTGTCTTGCCATGTTTCTGCCCCTTCCCCCCCTCTTCCTCTCTCACCCTCCCTCTCCGGCCATCTCCAGCGGTTTGAGCACTCTGCCAAACTGCGGCGGAAGATCACTACATACGTTTCCTTCCCCCTAGAGTTGGACATGACGCCCTTCATGGCATCCAGGTAAGGCACTACCTGGTGTCGCTTAGCTGTCCTACCCATATGATGGGCATCTTGTCCTGTTAGTCTTCACAGCAAGATGGAAAAAACAGATTTTTCTCAGAAAAACAACAAACAAACAAACAAACCCTGTAGCAGCTTACTTAAGTGGTTTATTATATTGTAATGCTTACACGTATGATACACTATACATCTGTATGTTACACACAAACAATATATTTATAAAGATAGATTTATTTATATATATATTTTGATGTCAGTAAAGCATGCAGCAGCAGTATTGCCCCACCCCTGTCTGTAGCATCCATTCATCTCCATTCAGAGACAGTAAGATCATTAGAGGAGGATATCGGCTTTCATAGATAGGATAATTCTGCCACCTAGTGGGTTATGTTAGCACACGCACACAGCTTTAAAAATGCTAATGTCTTGCTGTTCTTTTTCTGTCTCCCACAGTAAAGAGAGCAGAATGAACGGGCAGTATCAACAGACTGTTGACGTATTAAACAACGACAATAAGTGAGTAACTTGGGAAACTACAACGGATTTATAAACACTGTCACTCCACAGCAGCACTGACGTCATAGTAGACATTTCTCCTGTTGCATGGCCGCACATGCTAATGACCTGAAGCATCTGGCTGTGACTTCCTCAAATTAAATCAATTTGAAGTCTATTAAAAGCTGCTTAGTTTGCCTCATCCATGACTGTTACAGTAGCTTTTCATTTTCCGGGACATTTACGGGGAATTTACTGTCTTAATGCCATTGACGGGGTGCTTGTAGTAGAGACAAGTGTCGGTATGCATGTCGCTCCTTGTTGAAGCCTTTAATACACTAGAACTATGGGATGGATAATGGGTTGTGGTGTATGATTTAGCCACGTGTTCCAAACAGATGTGTAAATGTGTTTTCTTTCATCAAAATTCCCAATCACTTGTGATTTGTGCCAATCTGATGATTTTTATAATTTTTGATGCGGGGGGCGATGATTCCACACGTCTCATTGCTCTGCTCCGCTAAAAGCACATGGAATATAGCCATATTCAGGTTCTTATTATGCTCTCCTTTTGTGATTATTCTATGCATTTCAGGATAAAGACGTCTCTATTCTTTTTCCAGGTATTCCTTGTTTGCAGTGGTCAACCACCAAGGCACATTAGAGAGTGGCCACTACACCAGCTTCATCCGCCAGCACAAAGACCAGTGGTTCAAATGTGATGACGCCATAATCACCAAGGCCAGCATTAAGGATGTACTCGATAGCGAAGGGTAAGAATGGAAACCGACGTTGGCAGCACTACAAAATGTTTAAAGGAGTCATCACCTGGAAATCGCAATTTCTCTTGTTAAAACATGCATATCTGTGTTTGACCTCAGTTGAAACTTGCCTGAAAGGCTGGAGTTTGAAAGTGGCGCCGTTTTTTCGCTTCTGCTCTTTTTCCGAACAGGAATAGCACACAAGGGTGTGCATTCCTAAAGCACGAGATTTTGATTCTGCGCCTTCGGTGACGTCACCGTGGCGACTACTTGCATAAGCCCACCCCTCTTTCACCACCCAACCCCGCCCCGTCCGCTACCTGAAATCGCCGAAGCGCCGCCATTATGTTTTGGAGTCTGCATGCAGGCAAGCCCCCCCGGCTCTGTCCTTCCTGCGGCGAATCAACGCGCGCCTCATTACATATTATACAATGCACATCCGGACCAGTCAAAACCTCGCGCGTAATCTCGCGTGATAAAATCGCGGTACGAAAAAGGGTCAGAACAAGCTCAATGTTAGATTAAATTTTTTTTTTTTTTTTCTAATAAGTTTTACGAATTGATCCAAAGCGATCCAAGGGGGGCTGGATACGTATAAAACCAGGTGATGACTCCTTTAAACATATAGCATGAAATCTGAATCGGATGTTTTTTCCCCCCCATCCCTTTAGGTATCTCTTATTCTACCATAAACAGTTCCTCGAGTATGAGTAGTCTTTGTGACCACTGACCATGAAGAACCACTGCTTCTAATGAGAGAGTCAAAGGGACTGGATGAAAACGCAAAACACACAAACCTACCTGAAACTCTTTGATTACCAGTCTTGCTCCTCCAGCTCTTGGAGGACAAAAATAAAGACGTGTGAAATCATGCAACCTTTCAAAAGAAAAAAAAAAAAAAAAATAAGCACTGAGCTACTTCTTGGCATCTACTTGACAAAACTGAATGAAGAGGAGAGAAGGATGAGGAGGAAGAGTTGGGCGTTGTCAGTTCCAGACTTGGGCAGAGGGAAAGAGGCCCCACACCCCTCACACTCTCCCTTCCCCTACCTGCTGCAGGGGCTGTCTGAGTATGACTGACTGTCACGTTGATTGGGCACATCCGGAGTTTTCTTACAGTATTCTGACCCTCTCCACCCCCCCCACCCCCGCCCCCCCTTCATTTCTCTCCCATGGTGCTCTTGTTTCAACTGACCAAGCATTTTACTTGATGGAAGACAGTTTGTTGTCATATGCATATGGGACTGAACGCAAAAAAAAAAAAGTTAAAAAAAATTAAAAAAACAAGAATAGAATCAATGTATTATGAACTTTGCAAGAACATTTTAAAGGTATGGTTATGATTCTTATCATTTGTGAATTTTGTTATGAAATACTGTATGAATATAGTATACATCTATTTTTTAAGAGCAAAAAAAAAAAAAGAAAACATGGGAGAGCTTAGAGACGCTGCCTTTGCCAGTTGCTGGGGAAGTGCTGCCATGGAAACTAAGCAGATTTGGACCTGAGTGTGCTCATGTTCCATTATTTACTGTGTTGATTGTTTTTTTTTGTTTTTTTAAGTCTGGTTGAGGGCAGGGAATATCTTTTTTTTTTTTAATTCTTTCTTTTTTTAGCAACTCTTTGACTTTTTGTTTACTGTTCTTTTCAGTGTCTTTTATTTTAAATTTTCAGTACAGTCACGTGTCCCTCACTGTCCTGGTACTGGAAATGTTTTTTGGACGTGTTATACTTTCATTCTTGTGGAATTGTTGGTATAATGATGGTGATGGTTAAATTGGCTCACCTTTTTTGCTGTTTATGAATTGTATGTTGAATGTGAGCTTTGGGTTTTCCGTATGGCGTTCTGAAGAGAAGACTCGATACGTGAGCCCACCCAAACGGGCTCCTGTGATGTGTGAGAATGCTGTGGTCTCTCCTCATTGAACACCTTGAATGCTCTGTGCAAAAGAGAGAAAAAAAAAAAAAAAAAAGCCCATTTAACAACACTGCATGCGACTGGGCTCTCATGATCTTCTGTGAAAAATTGCCCTCAGTAATGCCTCAAGGCCTGCTGCTGCTGCCCTTCATGATTCCTGTTCTATAGTTTGGGGATGGGAAGATGATCATGTGAGATATATATCTATATCTATATATAGAGGGTAAAAACACATTGCACGAATATGGGCACTGTGCGACCATAGCCTGGCTCTGAATCCATCAGTGTTAATCTTCTCCATGGCAACTGTGTGGCTGGTGTAGACCGGTGTGGTTCGTGGTGTGTCTTGCCTCTGCAGTGCAGTAAACCCAGTGCTCTATTCAATCAGTATGCTGTCAAGTCAGACTCTAGATAATGCACATACACATCAGGGTGTTGTGGTCTGTTTTGTTTGAATATCACTGATTGTGTATGTATTAAAAAAAAAAAAAATTCATAATAAAAAAAAAAAATACTCACTCATGTATAAGATGAGGGCCCTAACCTATCACAGTAATGCCACATAAAAAAAACCACAACCCCTGGTTGTTTAGCTGCTCTGTAATTGAAGACAAACATATCCTTTGGTCTGCTGCAGAACCTCAGCTAGAGGGCAACGGTGGGGTTTCTTAACCGTGGAATCAAAGACGTGTGAAGTGGGCACACTTTGTTTTTTTTCGATGTATCGGAGGAGCAGTTGAGGCCACCCAAGGACATTCAGGGATGCAGCTGAAACGAGAAGAGGAGAGCTTCATCATCCGTTTCAGTGATTAAATTCAGAACAAAACTGGAATGTGTACGTTCTGTCTTTTGTCTCCTCCTTCAAGTCTCACTCTCCTTTTGGACGATATATACTGTGTGTCCCAGAATTGAAGCCCTGTAGTGTATTTCCTGTCCGTGTACTCTCATGGTGGAACAAAGAAAAGTACTGTAAAGGAAAGAGGATCTTTTATTTACCAATGGATATGGTGCAGCAAACATGCACTCTCACATTTAAGCCTTCTATTAAATTCACACTGCATTCCTAATCGCATACTTTCTTTTTTTTTACTTTTAGTACATACTTCCACGTACATCCTTGTATTGTTGGAATACTCCGTTTGACATACTATATATTAGGACATGCTAATGTGTTTTTCTGGCATACTAAATGGTATCTTAGTATGACTGGTGGAACACATTCTGTATATCTGACCTGAGACCACCTCTGGTTATTTGGTTGAGTTTGGCGCCACTTTGTGGACAAACCAAGAAGCTCAGAGGAGATCTGAGGGGAAGGAAAAATCAAACCTGTCTTCAGGATCGAATGCAATGTAGGCATAAAAAAACATGAAAAAGTCAAGAAAGAAACAAAATGTATATATTTTCCAATGAGAGAACCTTCCATTAATATAGGTCATAATAATCGAAATGCCTGATTTAAGTATTTTTATTTAAATATTCGACATCTTTTACCATTCCACAATGTTGCACCAACAAAACAATACTTATTTGCTAACTTTTATTTCGTTTCAACCAACACAACTGTACACAATCCATGTTTAATCCATTCAACATTCAAGCTTGCGAGACATTTGAGGAATTCAAATGAGACTCATTATGAAAACCATTCTAAATTAGACCCAATGGAACAAATACCAAATTCTTCCATCATCCGAACAACGTCTACATTCATAATCCATGTCGTGTCCTCTCTCGCTATCATCACTATGATAATAAGCGTAACCACGGGTCCAACACTCTTGGACACTGTTGCTATGGAAATATAGGACATTAGAGGTGTCATGTGTTTAGCAATGAGATGTTACAGAGCAGGTAACACATTCCACAATACTGCAGAGAGAGAGATTGGATATGGAATGTGTTTAGTCATGGCTGGGTGTATATATATTTTTTTGCCTCACATGTTTCAGTGTGGACTGCTGGAGCTGCACAATGATGATGATGATGATGATAAAGGAACACCAGAGCCTCTTGAGGATAAGTGTTCTAGCCCTCCACAAATTCACTCAGACACACAGAGACAGAAACAGGATGTTCAGAGTCATTCTGCAAAGTGATTAAATAACAAAAAAAACATACATACAGTGTTTTCTACCATACACAGTGAAAAAACAATAACCTGAACATGTGTTTTGTATGGAGCACGCTTAAATCCAGTTTAAATTCACTACTCCACTACTTCCAGGAGGTGACCCGTCCGCTTCTGGGGGATAATCCTTCACGTTTGGGCGGAGGTTTCATTATACTCAGATGACACACAAGCACAAAGCTGGGCTGCTATTCAGCATCCATACTGAATAATTTAGAATTGTGCAGTCTGGACCTTTTTTGTTGTTGTTGTTGTTGACAAAAGCAGTTATTGTAACAGCTGCAAACATCGACAGCAACATTATTCCACTATACACATAAATAACAGTAAATAAGTCATGAATAGAACAGCCTCCCAGCAGTAATTCACTCCAGTAGAAACAGGCATTCGGTGGCATTGATTTATATGACACGATACGACACCGGGGTAGAATCTCTATACACGTTAGCAGCACTTTGGTTTGAGGCTGGCTCGGTTTATATGGAGCCAGTACCCTTAACTTAATGTAAATTATGCATGTAGATATATTGAAGCAGCGACATATTTGCCCGCCGACTGAACACTGCTATTCACATTAATATTTGATACACTTCTTCACAAGTAAAACCGGCCACACATACTGGACTTTTGTACTGCAAAACACGAGAATCAATGGTCTGATCACCATCTGGTCTGAAACAACACGTACTGGACTTTTGTACTCCAAAAACAGCAGAATCAATGGTCTGATCACCATCTGGTTTCATAACTAAAATCCTTGCACTTTTCATAGTCTCTCTGCATATTTTCTGTACAGTTATTTACAGTTAAAAAGGGGTGTGTTGTTTTCCAGCAAATGCTGACACGTCATTTGTTTTTTTGACACAATACAGGACTGTGGAAACTTGGCACAGGCCCTCTGCTGTGAAACTATGTCCATAATCCCGGGTCTCCAGGGGAAAAAAAAAAAACCTCATGTCACCCTGGGGACCGTTTGCGAGTGGGCGTTAGCGTCCGTTCTGCCTGACCTCCCAGTCAATACGCAGAGAACAAACAGCCATTTCATTTACAGCATAGAGCAATATACTTCTGATTGTGTTATAATGGATTTGTTTCCAGCCAGGGAAACCCAACAATGTGTCGAAGGCAGATAGGGGAGCGGAGCCGTTTGACTTTCTCCTGTTGCTTTGTCCACTTGAACAAGAGGGCATGCTCCTCTGTGAACCCTCTGTTTGATAACGTCCTCCTCCTCTCCGACGTGACCGTAGAGATGCAGATAAGAGCCGACTCTTGTTTGTTTCAGATTATGTACATGTGTAAGCGAGGCCCCCGTCGCCTCCCTCTCAGATGCTGGTCTGCAGATCCCCATTCAGCAGAGTGCTCTGGGTCTCCGTGGGGTCGTTTATCATGCGGGACTTGTCCTGCCGGCTGTCGCTGCGATCCGCCTCGTCCAGCCCGCCCACCTTCTTCAGACACAGCACGTTCTGGAAACTCTTCTTGAAGTTCTCCGACAGGAAGGCGTAGAGGATGGGGTTGGCGCAGCTGTTGGCGTAGCCCAGCACCACCACGAAGGCGAAGGTGCTCCGCAGGACCGGCGTGGTGCTGATGGTGCCCGTCACCGAGGTGACGTTGAAGACGTAGAAGGGCAGCCAGCAGAAGACGAACACCGCCACCACGATGGACACCATGCGGGTCACCTTGCGCTCCGAGCGCTTCCTCTTGGAGGAGCCCACGCGGATCCCCGAGGACTTCACCTTGACGATGATGAACAGGTAGCAGAGGCAGATGACCATGAGGGGCAGGAAGAAGCCCAGGACGAAGGTGTAGAACATGAACGCCGTGTAGTAGGCCTCCTGAGGCTCGGGCCACACGATGGTGCAGAAGCAGCCGTCGTGCTTGGTGATGATGCCGCTGTAGATGACGATGGGCAGGTTGACCATCAGCGACACCCCCCACACCGCCAGGTTGATGGTCTTGGCCATGCGCGGCTTGCGCCACTTGGTGGACTTGATGGGATGCACCACCGCCAGGTAGCGGTCGATGCTCATGACCATGAGGCAGAAGATGGACGTGAACTGGTTGAGGGAGTCGACGGTCATCACCACGCGGCAGAGCACGGGGCCGAACGGCCAGTGGACGAGCGCCAGCTGGATGGCGATGAACGGCAGGCCCAGCATGAACAGCACGTCGGCCACCGCCAGGTTGAGGATGTAGATGTTGGTCACCGTCTTCATCTTGGCGTAGCGCAGGATCACGTAGATGACGAGGGCGTTGCCGCACAGGCCCACGCCGCAGACCAGGAAGTACATGCAGGTGATGACCACCGTGCTGGTCTTGTTGAAGCTGTGGTCCGTGTAGTTCCCGCGGAGGTCGGACTCGTTGCCCGGCTCAAAGCTGTCGTACATGAGGTGGTCCGACAGGTTGGGAGGGGACGATGGGAAGATCCAGGGGTCCATGATGCCTCGCTGTCTCACGCAGGCATCTCACCTGCACACGAAAAGACTAATATTTTCAAATCACCCTTTTTATTAGCTGACATTTCATATTGATTGTATGCTTTCCACGAGACAAAAAGATCCATAGTCATCATCTTCATCAAATATTTAGCGTGACCTCTCTGCTGACGGATGCTAGTCTGTTGAACCCTGAAGCCCTTTTTCTAATCACTCTTAAAGCCATGTGGGAATAGAATCGATTTTGCATCTGATCCTCAGACCTGATTGGTAGTGTGAAGAAGAGCGCCCCCACCAGGATGTTGGGTGGCACTGTCTACCTGAGGCCAGACATTTCCTTGTGTGTGTTTATTTGGTACTGCTACCCAGGGAAATCACTCCCCATCATAAGCACTCCCCCGGGGAGAACGATTGCCCTTCCTATGTTGCCGGACGACCAGCTGCGATGGGTTACCCTTCGCTGACACGTTCTTAAAAATTTATTAGGGGTTGGGCAATGATGTAAATTAATCCCCGGCTAAGTAATTGAATGAGGGGCGTCAAGGCAGTGCCAATAGTCAGATTGAAGAGCCTGTCACTGCCAACGCTCGGGAGGCAAACACGGTTCTGACAACTTAGTTTGGTGCCAATAACATGAGAGGTTTTATGATGCCAGTTTATCATTTTGCCGTGGCAGCAGAAGGGTGGACGCTTGTTTTTGATGACTGTTATATTGTATCGTGTATATTTGGAGATTCAGTGGGAGAAACATCTTTATTTTGTGTTGTATTTCATCATTATTATGGAGTACTATTTTGGTTGAATATTTCATATACAGATTTGTTTCATACTGTGCAACAGGTGCTGTAAAAAACAGCCCAGAGCCAGCTGAGTTAGAAAGAAGAGAAAAATGAGGTTTGCCATCAGAGGAATACTATTTAAATGAAAGTGTCTACTTTAAATTCCTAGTTTTTTGATCTGCTTTTCTTATTCACTGGTTCAAGCCACGGATTCTGCTCTAACTTTTGCTTTAAGTGGTTGAGAAGAGGAATATTAATGGGATATACATGCTCATGATTATGCAAATCCAGTGAATGGAGAGGGTTTTAGTGGCATTTAGATCACATTTGTTAATACACGTGTTATAACAGCATCATGTTCCCACTAAACAGTGAAATTGCACTCTGGGAAACAATACGACGTCACATATCGGAGCGAGGGTTTACATTTCGAACAATTTGCACAATTTCATTCAGACGCATTAATCACATTAATCTAGACAATTCACCACAACAAAATCATGGTTTTACCTGGATTCAGTCTCACCATCAACAAAATGCGCCACTTCCGTGCGGATGAAAGTATTACAGCAGATTCATCTTCTTCATCTCCAAATATTCCTCTATAAGTTTGTCTCACCGGCATCAAAGAAGGAAACCTCTCTGCAATGTGATTTCTTCGGGTAGATAATAATCCCTTAACGGTGGCTGCATCACAGGAGGAGAAAGGGGGAAAAGGGCTCGGACAAGTAAATAGAAAACAAAAAAAGGTGCTCTGCCCAAAAGCTCCGATGCGCTCGCGCTGTGATGCACGCGCTGACTGCCTCCAGCTGGAGAGCAGAGCGCGGGTTAAAGGACGCGCGCTCAAACACCTCTGATCCGAGTCGCGCACGTCTCCAGCCCCGCGTGCAGGTGGGGCTAAGTGGAAGAGAGACGGCGTTTAATGGCATCGGATCCTTCGATGCACGAGGCGAGAGGCGCGCATCGCGAGATGAACATATTTTATATGATTTATAATAACAATAATCCAGAATACACGCTAGTTACATATTATATTAATTTGAACAGACTTATCACGTGAGTCCTTTCCCTTCGACCACGTGGACTTTCTAAATCCATCAAACTTCAAGATGATGACCTATTAGTCACAGTACCAACAGCATTTTTTTTAACGCGCACTGCCGGGTTCCTTTATCAAAGTTACAGATGAAAATACGATATTGACTCACACCTGCTGTAGTGCAAGTCCACCCTTCAAAACCATATTTAATTCAGCCTCCAGCCACCAGGGGCAGCACTCAGCGCAAATACGTAAAGCCCCACTCAAATTACGCGCCGCGAAAGCCACGCCACCCTACCTCACCTGGGTCAGGTGGGTTTTTTTTAACGATCGTCTCATCGATGCACGTTTTTAATCTCAGGTACGGTGCATTTTCACCCTCCTCCAAGCTGGTGTTGTTGGTGTTGCTGACGTCAGAGCTGGCCTCAGTGGTTTTGACAGTGAGGAGAAGTTGCTATGAAGCATGCTGTTTATCTGGCAACTCCAGTGCTCCTCTTGTGGCAACTGTCAATCAAATATTTCCACTGCTGGAAAATGTTTGCAAACATGTTTCCATCTATTGCTGCTGGAGGTCATTTAAGGTCTGCCTATAGAGGCCTGCTGCTGCCACTACATTAGCTGGTTCTTTGGGGAAATCTACAATATTATATGGACTTAATGGCAGTTACCCCCCTAATGTGTCCTAAAATGATGGTTTCAACTTCTGGACTGTTTGGCTTCTGTCAGGATATGAATGTCACGTACATGTGCTTGCTATTGGTTTGCTTGGTTACCGTTGTGATTCAGTTTGGCAGTGAGGATCGACTCACACGTTGAGCTTAACACAGTTCAAATGAACTGTTCATGTGAGCATTTCTGCCCTGAGGTTTCATCGATCAGCAACATCTGCAGCGGCCTTTCCATGTCATCAGACGACTAAATGTCAAATAATTCAAGCTGGAAGTCTCATCTAGCCGCCATCGCAAACTCAACGGCTATTTAGTTTAAAAGTCAATGGCAGATCAGAGCACTGAAGGCACTTGAGCACTCTGTTATCGATAGATGCTTCTTACTCTTCTTTGTCTTTTTAAAATTAACTTGAACCCCGAAACTGATTCCATGTTATTCCTTCCTCCCAAAAGTAATTAAATGAGAGCTGGAGATTGAGAGCTTCTTAACTGTTCTTTGGAGACTCTCTCTCTCTCTCTCTCTCTCTCTCTCTCTCTCTCTCTCTCTCTCTCTCTCTCTCTCTCTCTCTCTCTTTGCTGGACCACGAGCAGTGCAGGCGAAAAGGTCACAGGGGAAATTAAACCGATTACGTAGGCAAAGCAGTGATTTATTAGAACTTATCTTCCCACCGGCAACAATCGATGACCCAATAACTCGACTCTGTGTTAAATATGTTATTGGAAAATCTAAAGCGATGTGAAATATTCACATATTTCATGTGATGTGAAATATTCACATATTTCACATCGACTTCAACAAAGGTGGAAATGGCTATTAATGACCCTTGGGGTGCGTTGTTTATCAGTTTGCTTACCCAGACTGCGATGCCGATACACGTGGCCACTGACTGATGGAGTTATTCTGCGTTCCTTCCACCGACGGCGTTGATGTAATGCAGGAGGGGAGGGGGGGCTCGGGGTCTACATTTGCCTCCTAATTATCGAGGCCAGACCAATCACCATCCCTGCCTCACGCCCTGAATTGAAAGCATCGATTTAGACATCCAGCCGGGGGCAAATTGACAAACAATTAGAAGCCTTGGGCACGCTGCAAACTATTCAGCAGATACCGCCGATGCGTTGGGCTCTTTAATGACGACGCCTCTGTGAGAGAAACCCATTAAGCAGATGCTCTTAAAGGTATTCTGTAGGTCTTCAGATTCTTTAACAGAGGAATGAGACTTGGAGTCGTTGGTGTTTGCTTTGTGCCGTCACGGCCGGCTGCGTTCCCTAATGTCTGTTCCTTTGCTGTATGTCTTCCTCAAGAGCCTGTTAGCTCCTTCCGTGCACTTCATGTAATAATGATACCGTCGAGCAAGTCGCTTTGTGTGTTTTCTCAGTCCAATTTATTGTAATGACACGAACCCATTTGGGGGCTAAACGTTCATCAAAATGATAATCAGCTGCGGCGTCATTGTCTTCCCCTCTGGTCGGTTCTCATCGGGTGTTAGTGACATCTGACCGCTCAGTTAGAAAGCTAAAGCATTCAATTCAGTTCTCTTTTTTGTTTTTCTTCTTCTATAAGATCTAGTCAGTGTAATTGGCAAGGAAATATAAAATGGTGGTGACCTGTGCGACCGCCTGTAGGCCCGAATAGAGTTCACAACCAAATATGGTGTAAGTGATGGTGATAGACGATGAGACGTCCCGTTGTGTAATGTTTCGCTCTGCTAGGCTGCACCTGAGGATTGTTTTCATTATCGCTCTAATCTGCTGGTTATGGCTTTTATTAATCGGCTTGATAATAGTGGAAAAACAGCCGAGGTTGATGTCTCCAACAGAACAAAATCCTCACTTTTAATAAGCTGAAACCAGAGAAAATCACTCTCTTTTGACAGATAATATGCTCATATGATTGAAGTTTTAAAGAATGAATGTTCTTGCTGTGTTGACCTGCAGTTAAATGTTCACTCAGCTGCAATAGTCATGCAATAAATCCAGGGTCCTGTTGATTCAACTTCCTTATCATAACAACAGGGTTTATCGCAGAACTAGACTAGCCAATAAACAGCAAAGTGTAAAGTAGAACTATTATGAGTTGTTAAATGGAAATATGATAATACATTTGGAATTAATCAGCCGGTCAGAAGTAAGTCCCTTCTGTGTCCACAGTATTAAAAAAGAGTAAATATTGTGACTCTTATCAAAAGAAGCATTCTCTCATCCATAAGCCTCAGCCGGCGTGTACAGTCTGTTCCATGTGGACTCTTTACACGCGGCTGTTTGTTTACATATCCGAGTCTGGTCGCCGTGATAAAGCTCGCTGCCGCTCCTAGGAGACACTGTTGTGGTGTCGATCTGTTCGCCGTGTTGATGTGTTTCCAGATCCTACATAAGAGTGGCAGACAGGTGCCTCCGAGTCTTACTCTCAATGAAATGGCAATCTGCTCCCGAAAACGCTGTCAGTCTCAGACTCTGACATTAATCACTTTGTTTTTAATTTTAAGGGCAATTCACATTTTCGTTGAAGGGTGTAACATAGGCCAAGGATGAACCTATTACCTTTTTGGAGTGGACTGGTGAAGGTCTACGCTCTCGGAACGTCCTGGTCTTTGCTGGCTCATAATGGATATTCTGTACAACTAAAAATGTCTGCGAATATTCTACTTTCCATGTTTAATAATATTTGGTTGAGTGAACTTCGTCAGCATTCGTTCCATTCATACACAACCACTTATCATTGTTAAGTCATGTTTCCATACTTGGGTCACGTCATAACAACTGAGGTCATCTCCATGACAACCGAGTACACTTCTTTATGCAGCTGAAAGCTCTGGGAAAAAGCTGTTAAATTGACCTTCTACTAAGATGTGATTTGCTAAAATAATGTGCTTACATACTGTGTGATACTGTGCTGTTCATCTACCGAGTCTTTGCTAGTGTGAGTCGGAGCATCTGAAGAGTGGAGGAGTCTGAATGATGATCCCGTTTAGATCAACTCAGGGGGTCTTAATAGGGAACATAAATACTAACCAATTCCACATTTCCAACAACGGATGACATTTGACAAATCCGCGTGTAAAATCCAAATAAATGACACGTTAATCTGTGTTATTCTGCTGCTTCCTTTTAAAATGGGAACGGATTATGAGTGAGTATGTGATTGAATTTGTTGGTAAAGTAGAGATGAAGTCGACGATGTTGAAGGAAGTACAACTGTATACCACGGTGTCATCCGTGTTGTGGAAACCATCAAACGGCTCATTAAGTCAACGTTGCCTGCAGTGTGATGGATTGCTTCAAACGCTGCTGTGTTATTATTTTTTTTTCCCAGATATGGCTTTGTAACTACAGTCATTGCATTGCAGCTGGGTTTTCCATACATCAACACAGGCTTTTAGCAGGGCTGGGTATCGTTAAACGTTGCCCGGATGATGTATTCATAATTCATGCAGGATTGCTTGTCAGTAGGCAGTTAGCAACCAGCTTCAAAAGTGCCATATTTTCTCTTTAAATCAGTGCTCATGCCAACCTGAAGAGCAGGTCATGTGGAGTGCGAATGGGACTGAGGATAAATATTTGGAAAATCAACCGATAAAGAAACTTTAAGGTATTAAATTTGAGAACAGAATTTGTTGGGGTGTGTTTGAGGTGGTATCGAGAACATTTTCAAAAGACACCTCGCCCTACTTTTCAGTCGTAGCTGCCGCTCCGATGTCATGAACACATGCTTTGGACTTGAGCGGGATTTAATTCGTAATAGTGAGGAGCGCTGGGTTTTGCAGCAGGTCTGCTTGTGTATAATAGCTGACAGCTGGTCTGTAGCTTAGTCTCAGAGGCTTGTCGTAACCTGTTATCTGGCACGCAGAGCAGTCGCTGCTCACTTTTTTTTTAGGTGTCCACAAAAAAAAAATCCCTGTCTCCTTTCAAGTCTCTTAATTGTGATTGATTGTTGCAGATCGTTGCCACAAGACTTCTAAAGACTTTCTTTAATTCCCCTTTTGTGTAACAATTGCTGGCAGTATACTCTTTCATTACATTCATTCAACATCAAACAGAAAAAACATGTACTTTATGAGTAAGACACACAAGACTTGAAATGACTTGCTTGTTGACCGGTTGGTGCTTTTGGGGAATTGGATTTCTATTTTGGGCGGCACTTTTTGTCTTTTTCCCTTTTCATTCCGTTTTCATTTTCTCGCTATTTTAATTTAATTTTGTCCTTTTTGGTTATGCATACATTTCCACTGGAACATCCTAATTAAAATGTAAATGAAGCCTCTGAATGCTCAGTACTATTTTCAGACTTCAAGATGAGCACCGTGTCTCCGCTTGGCAGCCAGCTCGCAACCTTTAAGACGCATGTGGGTTGAAAAAGTCTGTATCGCAGCATGTCTTCAGGGTTAGCCACCGTAGAGAATACTGCACGTCAGCCCAGATGTTCCCTCCAAGCACTGCTTGGAACCTGTGGAGAGAACTATTATTATTTTATGTTTCTCTGTAAAGGTTAATTTCACACCCCAATCCACTGCATTCCTTCTCTTGACCAGCAGGGGGCGACCCCTCTGGTTGGAAACGTAGTTTTCATTTCGTAAATTCTGGTCCCATTTAGAGTCAAATACACTATCAAGCAGGGTGTGCTTTAGGGTTTGGCTACCTTGTGATTAACGGGTCATTTCCAGCCTTGTATTAGAACTTTAAACACTTTCCAGCGTGTTTTCAGCCTATGAAAGTTAATTTTAACCTTTTTTGTCACCCAAAAACGTCCCCTTCACCATTCATTTTCACTTGGCTCCGCCCTCTCGTGTCAACTCTTGATGCAAAATGGGATGAGTGATGTCACGATGACTACGTCCGATTTGATTCTGTAAACCACGATTTGATTCGGTAACTTGTAACCAAAATTCTATATCCATGAAATAAACATGCAATTCATTCTATATTTACTTTAGCAGATCGATTTATTTGAATCGATAGAACTGACAATCGATTCATCGATGCATCGAATGAATCGTTACACCTCCTCCACTTCTTATATAAAGCCTACGCATCCACCCCTCTTCATCTTTTAGATAGTGGGATCTAAAAAAACAAATCAAAGGCAGCTTTTATAATATTTTTTCCTCAAGGGAAGATTCAGCCACTCTTAAAGTACACGTGAGAGCACCATCGGCGGTGGAGCATGTGACCTGGTCTTGTGTGCAGCGCGGCTTTTCTAATCTCGTGAAACCAGAATTAATCTTTCCAGAGCCGGGAGATGATAGATAATGTAGCTCATGGAGGGAGGCAGGCGTCGGCTCAGATTTCTCAGGTGGGCTCTGCCTGAATGAGCTGTCGGCGGCACCGACCACCTTGCCCGGCCGCCTGTGACAGTGTCTGGCTGCAGGACTTATAATCGTCGAATCAACACTCATCGCAGACGAACTAAGCCTCTTCCTTCACACGGTGGCTCTGTTTTTATTCCTCTTGTCATTTTTGATTTCCAGCTCCACCAAGTCCACGCAGCAGAGTGAAAAAATGATCTTTATACTCCTCCTAGAATATTAGACGCCAGTTCTTTCAGGGAATGTCGAGAAGTTTAGCCTCACTCATTTATCCCACTGACATGGGAGCAGGAACACTGACTGATTGCTAATTGACTCACAGTTACCCGATACCTGCCGGGCGTGAATAACACAATGTTAACTAGCGCAGCGCTGTTCCTGCTTCGGAGATGGATCAAACGTCGGTGCATAAGAGCTTAATTTTAACAAAGCAACACATTGATGACCAGACTGCTAATGTTGTACACAGCACACTTGGACAAAAAAGAATCGCACATAGGAATGATGCATTACAGTAACCATAGAGACCATAGTGCTACTCATCCCTGCCAAACATGCGATGGAAAGTCACTTTTGGATGTTCATGTGCTTCTAGTTCTTTGTACACTTTTCACTGTTTTATCCAAATTTGAATCCTTCACTTTCAAAAGAATATGATATTATTTTTATGACATAATATTTATCACAATTCCATGACAATAACTGTTAGTTGTGAGCCTCACAGTGGCGTCTGGTTTCACAACGTGACTGAATATCTCGATGAAGATACGTTTGCATCTAGGACAAGCTCTTTAGCGACAGCCTTAAAGAAATACAAGCCTCTCTGGTTTTGTCTGTTATCGTGACTTCCCATATTATGTACAGTATGTGTGTATGCCACAGGATATCAAAGTCTGCTTTTAATGCTCGCCTCCTGCGAATGAAAGAATCCATTCACTGGCAGATAGCAGTGTGGCGTATTCTTTTCATGTTATAGTTGAATGCGACTAAAACATTCCGAGCTTCATATTGTAGCCTCTCTGCATATCCACAGGCGACTCAAGCATAAAGAGCATTAATATTACTTAATTTGAAATTGACATCCATATTCAGACACCACACACAAGGCACAGCACAAATGGATAAAGGTGGAACTATTTTTCTAGAATCCAATATGTGGAGGCTTGTGCTTGCGGGCTTCATGGAACCTAATTTGTGCATGTTGGAGGCTTTCAGTCTGATATTCTGCTGCTATTTGCTCCACATTTATACTCTCTGTATCTTGCACGGCAGCAGTCAGTGAAAAGCCCTTGTGCTTTTTCTCTTGCTTTGTGATGCGATCCTTTTGAAATGTGAAGACCGTTTTTAAGGAATTGTTCCCACGAGCGTCGTCGCCGTAAAGTGTGTCAATAAAGCAGCAGAGATCAAAGTCAGTACTTAAAGCATTTAAGGTGGACCAGCTATTCTCTCTATATTTTTTAAAAGTCTCATGAATAGAAAAAAAAGAAATAAAAATAAAAATAATTATATATATATATATATATATATATATATATATATATATATATATATATATATATATAAAATGTATTTTAGAAACTGTTCATTGTACTGTATTATAGGCCAAGACTAAACGCAGAAGACCGGTGATGGCAGGAAACTCATTTTCTTACATTTTGCATGACATTCTTTATCTGACCAGTTCAATAAGGAAGATGAAACGCAAACCTGTCGAGGGTCCGTCCACATATCCGTCTGTGTGTCTGCTTCTGTGGGTTGAGTTGTTTTTCGGCTCTGGCTTTATTCATGCTTACGCTGTGCACCCCGTTGGCCCCGCGAGGGATTATCTCCGGTGCCATGGATGTGCATATTTATCCTGCTTAAATGCCACTGCCTTGAGTCTCTCAAACACACACACACACGCACACACACACACACACACACACACACACACACACACACACACACACACACACAGACACACACACACGCGCAAGCATGGAAAAAATTCTGATTATAACATGAATAATGTGCATTTTGTTGATGCTTAGTGATCCCATGAGTAAATGTTCTCTTTGTTTGGAGATGAGGTCGACTCTGACTGCTGCTTATTGATGATCCATACAGCAGAATGGTCTAAGCATCCTTGAGAGCTTTTCTTGTTTCTTTGCATGCAAGAGTAGTGTGTCATCAGCAAAAGTGGAGGTCCTCTTGATTTTCGGTCAACTTTCCACTGGATGCCGGTCTTTTTATTGTTGATTGTTTGGGTGTATCTCTTATTTGCTTATAAGTCAAAAAGTCAGAGAAACAGAACTTGTTTGTCTGTTTGTGTTCCCTGAGAAGAGGAAGTCATCATGTGTTTGTTCAGTAAATGCCGAGTGAGTAACAGCTTAGGATTCAGGCATCGGAAGCTGTATCTGTGAGGTTTGCACAAAGCCGAGGGACAGATGGCTTCGTAAGGAGATACAGGAAAACTCCACAAGTGGCGAACGGAGGGAGGGAGGAAGAGAGAGAATCATACACAACCAGAGACGCGGTGACACGAGATGAAGAGCTCGGCTGCTTCAGCTGCAGCGGCAAACCCGTGTTTCAAATGACTCTTTAATATTGAACAAAGCAAGAGCGTCGATGCTATTACAACCTGCCATGTGTTTCGGGCTGCGTAATTGATTTGTAAATGATGCAGTAATGAAATATAAATAACCCAGAATCCTATTAAACATAACGGATTATAAACAGCGAGATGTCGGCCGTGCCACAGTGCTGCAATCGTCCAGCGTATGGTGACGAATCAACACAGGAAACTGAGAGGGAATAGTTTCTCCACACCCAACAAGCATCTTTTCAAATCACTGTCAGGCTGCGGAGAGTAAGAATCCACAGCTCGTCGCTTGCGTTCACATCACCCTCTGTGACAGTCGCACTCTTGACACTCGCTACCCGTCTCCGTGGAGGCACACCGGCGTGGATGGATGCGCCTTAAGGGGAGTCTATTGAGAGACGTAAACAACAGACGGGCCCCGTTACCTTCATTAGGTCTGCCGCTGTGCAGAAGAGCGGTGTCTCCTGGGTAAACGCTGTCTATTAGAGTGTCCATGACTGTTCACACACATGCATTCAGATTGAGGAGTAGATGCCATCCTCTCTAAAGGCATCGTGCCACAGGAATGCAAGTCACGACGAATACGTTGCTCTGAAGTAGTTTGCTTTGATGCTGTAATCCTGGTTAGGATTATGATAATGTCCTGCGTTCTATCCTAATATGTTCTTCTGGACTACAGCTGGGGTCGCTTTGATATGGACCTGTGTCATCTCCATCCTCCGGTTAATATTTAGTATGATTGCTCTGTAATTGTGGATGGATTACATGCAAGTGAGCGAAAACTGGATTTACGTCTTCCCATTGTAATTTCAGCATTTTTGTTTTTGGCATGCAGCTGTTCAGATATTTAATTTCATCATTTCGAAAGGTCGCAGCTGTCCACTGCTTCCTCAATCACTCCCCATACAAAATATTTCCATGAATATCTGATTTTTCAGAGGGTTCACGAGAGAACTGGGCTGTCGAACTGGAGCACTTAAGTGTGTCAGTGTGGACCTGACATGCAGGAACCTGCTGGGCTGTGACCTAGCTCAGCGCAGCATGCGTCAAGAGCCATTTAGGGCCTAAGCACATCCCCAACCCATCTTTGCCATCCGGGCACACGACTTTCAGCCAAGCAAGGAGCATGTGTGATGATGGATGTATGGAAGCAGCTCCGAGGGGGGGATTGAGGAGATGAGTGAGCAGCCATCGTGCAGCCATATAGCTGTGTAAAGGAACAAAACAGAGTCAAATGACTGGGATTTGTATCTTGGCAGCAACATTGAGTGCAGGCTGTGTGCAGCATGGATGGATCTGCTGGAGAGAGTTAATGTGGGGAAGGTTAGCGAGGTTTAGTGAGCATCTTTGGCTTTGGAAAGGCTCAAAGAGGACTTGTCATGTCTTGGCTTGCTGCATGACACACTCCACTGGTGATGGCAGGTATCACTGTTTAAATTGATTTGGCTGTAATGTTGTTGGATAAAGCAGCCCGCCGTTCCAAACAAATTAATTTTTATGCAGCTTTTTTACATTGGCAATTTATTTTTTATGGGAATAAGTTGTCATGACTTGTATTATTTTTTGATATCTCTTTGCCACTGTGACTGGAGTGTTATGATTTTTTTTAGTTTTGCAAAGGCTCAGTGCAAGGGGGGTGCATTGTGGGTAATATGGCTGTTGAAACTATTTCCCCATGGCTCACTGGGTTCTTGTAATCAATCTGGCCTCAGTGAATCCTCTCCTCGTATGACCCTTCATCATCTAAACCCAAGCAGCCACACTTCAATGTATGCTTCCACACATTCAGAAGAAATTGCGCTGCCCCTCGATCGCAGCATTCAGAAAGTGATCCGCCTCCCCCAGGACCGGGATTTGTGCCGTTGTCTGTATTTTCATCAAGAGTCCAAACACTCCGAGGTTTTTACATTAACCCAGTGACTCTTTCAGACGCTGTTGAAAAGAAAAGCCTCTGCCTCTCTTTGCATACAGAATACTAAAACAATCTCCGATCTCCGTGGACTGGGGTTCCAAAAAGCTGCAGGGAATTCTTTGAATGTCAAGAGGCACTCTTTGGTTTAGCTTTTTCTGTCTTTGTAGGCAGGTGAAGGATTTGTGTTTGAAAGTTCTGGTTTGACCTAAAACGCGATCAAGTCCTTGAGGCTTTCACACTCACCCACAACCTGTTGGTGCTTTGACAATCAGAGGGACTCCAGGCAGATGCTTTCTTTTCCTCGTCCAGTGAACAGTCACAGAAAGGTTGGTTTGGTCCATTTTCAGGATGCATACTTACTGAATCATCCTGAAATATTAAAGGTATCCTCTGGCGTTTACGATGCATTTTTCAAAATGCCGCTGACAGCCGAGTCGATTGCCCCGGGAGAGGGAGGAGAGATGGACGCTAACCTAACCCAGCGATGACTTAAACCAGACCTGTTCAACGGGTCAGTTATGTTTATAAATGAATAAAATGTAAAAACCTGAAGGGAAAAAAAAAATCTCAACAATGCATCCGTTAATTTCTGACAAAGAAATGCATGACTGATAACGATGCGGCGTAAAACGATCGATGATCTACGACCGCCGGCGGTGCACGGTCCGATCGTAAATCTAAAGTGACAGTGAGTAACCATGGTTACGAACACGCTCTGCATCAACAAACTTGATGCATGCTTGGTTTTCATAGCAGTACAGGGCCTCAAACATAACCAGGCACCCAGGGAAATGACGATTAAGGAGACCTTTTTTTAATTGCAGTAATTTTGCACTGCTAGCAACAAATCACAGATTTAGTTGTTATTGATCACCGTCCTATGACATTAGAAAAATAGAACAAAACACTTAAGGACACAGCATTTGTATTCAGCTCTACCAGCCCACTGACTGATGACTCCAGCCTCACTGCAATAACGTTTCTGTCTTTTGGTGAAAGCTTTATGTGTTGTCTTCACCGGCATCCATTATAACTCGCGTTACCATTTTTCTAATGACCTGATAAATGACATATTTTCCACAGATATTTTTCATGCAGCGCTGTGCGTGACTTAACACCATATCTGGAATGCTCCGGGGCGTAATTTAGTTAAAAAGGAGATGCCAGAGGGTTTATCCAGAACATACCATTTAAGAGAGATGGAAATCCTAAAATCTGACACATTTGTAGAGTGGTCTATCACGTTTCCATTTGTAGACGACAGAGACGCCAGCAACAAGATTAGGAAACAGAATGTAATGCAGGAGGGGGAAAGGGTTTTTCAACGAAAGTGTTCCTCGTGAAACTTTCAGACTGTATTAAAGAGGTAAAAAAAAGGCTTCTCACTTGATATGTCAGTCTGATAAGTTAGGGGATGGCAAAATGAGTTTTCTTGCCTCCTCTTAATGGCTTTGTTGTTGCTTTTCAATCTGCGAGGCTTTAGGGGATTAGCAATAATACTTTCACACTGAAGCGCGATATAAAAGCAGAGCTTCTTAATAAGTATGCGCTTCGTGCCGGCAGTTTGGGCTCCTTTGTTTTGCGATCTCCCAGCTCAAAGAGTAATTTGATGTGATTCTATCAGAGATCAAAGTTTTCTTTGTTTTTACTTTTAGAATTGCCTTCACACATCGTTAAGACGGAAAAAGATGACAGCTAATCGTAGCTAAGAATCATACCCCCCTCCTGTAGAAGTGATGTTTCTGTGCTTATCAATCGAATTTGCCGCCGCATGAAAGATCTGTGAACTTCTAATAGCATGCATTATCTATATTAATATACCGGTATAGTAATAGCATCCGATATTAAAGCTCTACATTGTTTGGTTTGTCTTTGGTGTTACGTAGCTTCTCTGGTGCCGGTCAGTGATAACCATCTGTGTCGGGCCGAGCTCCAGCAACGCCGGAGCACAGAAACCTGACGTGTTATCGGCCATCAAAGATCATAGAACATAAGGAAAGGATATTGGCCGAACCCAAGCAGCATTCACGCTCCGCCTAACACGGCCGCTGAATGGTAAAAGATCGGCCGATAAGGACGCGTTTTTGTCTGCAAGAGGAATGGCGACAGTTTCCTTTCTCTCTGTCTGAAAGGTGAGGGGTTAACGGTTTCTTTACGGTTTCTCATTACGTGGACAGATGGAAGGCTTGATGAGAATCCCTTTCATTAGAGCGTCAGTCGGCTGTGTCCCCCCCCCCCCGCAATCACTATGTGAGCAGCTGATCTCAGAAATGCAAGAATAATCGTGTTTGTGGCCAACAGTATGACAATGGGCTTTGATTTGCATGCTGTAAAAAGATGAGGGATTCTGAACGTGGCAGCAGCATTGCACCATTGTTATGGTTTCTTTTTCACCTCTAATTATTTCCTATTTCTTTCAAAGTGTGTGAGCAGCATAGCAAAGAGCTTTTAATAGAAGACAAGAGAATACTTTTACGTACTCTCGAGTTTTTAAGTGAACTCACTTGATCATTTTTCATTTGAATATCATAGCACCAATTACAATTATGAAAACCACTTTGTGGAGACAAATTAGATGAGTTCGCTGCCCAGTAATAAAGGACAAATCAGGTCGAGACATTGATTGCAAACCGTCTTCTAGGTGCCAAATGACTGTGATGCTGTGAGTTGAGCCTACGTTGCTCTTTCACAGTATTTGAAGGACAACTCAGATCCGTGGGATTTTAATCGGGGCAACATATTTTGCTAATTGCTTCGTATGACACTGATAACGCCTCGAAACGGTCTAAACACATGGATCAGCTCAGACAAATGAGAAGTCTGACACAGTTAAAGGCCAAACGCAATTGATATATTTTCCCCTTCTTCGCTTTTCTTCTCCCATTCATCAAGAGACTTTTTACTAGTTTTGCAACACAGTACCACCCATTGCTCTGTGGGCCAGAAACACGCAGAGAACTACATGAAGTAGAGCCTTTAATTATCAGTAGATTGATTCTAGTAGGTCCCACATCCCATTTGCACATTAGGAGGTGTCGCATTAAAAACCAGAAGCCTGGCGAGACACGTTTGTGCCGCATTTAAGACAAATAAGAAAAATGACAGACACACACACACACACACACACACACACACATGCACACACGCACACACACACACAGAGTGTTGCTGTGGATATCCGTCTCCTCTCAGCAGATGTTGCACCTTTACACTCTGTGTTTCGCACGTTGAATGATCGGTTGACACTGACTGCTAAATCCCAGCTGGACGCGTCTCTTCTTTGGCGAAACCACATCTTGCTCGGCGGGTTTGCAGTCATCACATTAGAGAAAGTCTTACAAATTCATTTTAGCAGTTATAATTAGTCAATCTTGATATCTGTTGGCCCATAGAGATAAAAAAAAAAAAAAAAAAGATCGAACAGAGACAACAAAGATTTAAAGATTTAAAGACTTTTTCTGCACATGCAGAAAAAGTCAGAGGCAAGGTTTCCTTGTAATATGATTTCTGCTTTGCACAGATTGATGTTATGTTTTATGAATAGCACCATGCGAGAGCTCTATCTATGCTCGCTCTCCTCAACACATCCACATTGCCTCACAAATGTGCATGAGTGTAAGAACCTTACAGGCCAGCGACACTGTAGACCTGTGTGCTTCTAAGGTAGTGATATTATGTTCTCATAGTAAGTGGACGAGGTTATCATGACATCACCCGTTGGTTTGTGGACTTTGTGCTTTTGAAGTCTCTATTTCATTATTTTGCAACCCCCATCTAGGTTTCATAACCAGTCTCAGTGACCCATCTGTCAGTCTCCCTTTGTGGCCAATAGATCCTCAGCCGCCGGTTCTCACGACGCATCTCTCAGTAGTCACCCCGACTGAAAGACAGCTTGACAGCAAGTGAGCCATCCCATCAGCGAGCGGAGAAAAATCAATATTTTCAACGAGTGAGTCACATTTTTTCATTCAGAATCGCTCAGCTTCATAACGGAATTAAATTCAGCTTTGCACTTTTTTCCCCTTTTGGTCAAGAGAGAAGAACAAAATAGAGAGAGAGCATGGAATTTGAACTTGGCTGCAGTTTGTGTGTTAACCAACCGAGCCACCAGGACGCACCGTTGAGCCCCTCAGTCTTCACTGTTCCACATGACGTTGCCGCAGCGTTCTGCTGTGATCTAAAGCGTGCCCAGTCCCCCGGGAGACTGTTGAAATCCCGTCAAGCATCTCTTGACATTGCGGGGTCATCGCCATGGTTACTCCATGTCATTCATGACAATCTCACTTTGGATTCTTCTTTTTTTTTTACAAGGATATCAGTCCAGTTGGTGAGCGACAGAAACTTCTCGCCTCCATCTCTCCCTGTCAAGCCAGCTGCCTCTCAGCGTAGACATACTGTGTTCCCCAAGTCAGTCATGGAGCAACGGAGCTGTGGGCTGCCACGTATCCACGGCCAAACAGTAAAACCTCTTATCTAAAAAATTCACTTTTTTGAGAAAACCCCAAAAACGTTTCAGATTTCACATTACTCCAAGTCAATGCTATCACTATAATATTATTTAATAATATATATTATAATTATATTATCAATGCAAACATCTAATTCTAACATCCATACACGATGATGCACCTTTGGCGACGGCGAAGGCGACTCCCTCTGGGTCAATTCCTCCCCGCCCTCACCCACTGCCATCTTTCCATCAAGTAAACTCAAGCTTGCATGTCTGTATTACCTGCATCAGAGGTTGCATTCAATCTGTTTCAAATGGAAACAAATAATAGTCATGATAACAATAAGAGAAAGGAAAAAAAATACTCCATTGTCGAGGAAAAAAATACAATAATAACTTTTTCCCCCAGAGAAGCTTGATTACTTGTATTCTATCTGCCTGCTTCAGCTTGTCTCTACTCTCTGTTCTCATTGATTTAAGTTTGTTGAGTATTTTGTGTACTTGATCTCAGACACTGGCTTACTTTTTCAATAAATGTGTTTTCAGCACTCGGACTGACTGCCCACTCGAGAGCAGCTATACGAACGCTTGGTATACGACGGCCCTCCCGCTGACCTTGCTTTTCCCCACACACCACTGATATAGTAATTAGCTTCATATTCGCCTCTATGTTCAGGCCTGAGCAGTCGTACAATTCTGTTGACCAAGCAGAGAAAAGAAATGTGTGCTGACTCGATGGAAATAGCAACATTTGCCATAAGAAGGCTCCGCATGAACGCTCCTCTGGTTATGTCGGCGTGTTTAAATGGGTGAAAAGAGGCAGAGTTGTGGGTTGTATTCATTCAATAAAAACAATACAACTGTAGCTGTGATGATGTTTTTATTTAATTCACTTTAACGGGCCATGAGTCATCATCATCACCATCAGACAATAGTATGATGGTGCACAAAAAACATGGCTTTTGCAACCTTTTTGTTTTTAATATATTTCAGAGAAGAAACCAGCCTGGTGTGAAATGGGCCACAGGCGGATGGCGGGTTCAAATATGAGACTATTACAACCAAGGAGCATCGGAACAGGCAGCCAGCAACCGTGAGTGCTTTCAAACCGATGCATTCACCCTCTATCGCCCGAGCGGGGGCTTATCTTCCACTTCCACAGCCTAATGAGTCTTGGTTGAATATATTGCCTGAAGTAGAGTCAAAATGATCGGCAGAGCGGTGACACTGCATTGGCAAACAAAGGCGAAGGCAATAGGGGAGGAAAATCTAATCAACCTGATGAATTCATCATATTTGACAAGCACATAGCGCAGAGTGCCACTCGAAGGCACAGCTTCCAATATGACAAACGCTGTTTGCCTTCAATTTACCGAATTTGAAACCCTTTCCTGCATATTGCAGACAGATTTTCCAGAAGAAAAAACCTTATAGGTTGTTTCCTGGTGTTCGCAGGCAAATGCCAGGGTACATCCTGACTTCCTGCCCCCTGGTTTGTCATCATTAGAGTCACAGCAGCCCCTCTGCATGCGATGTCCTCCAGCTCGGAGGCAGATTTGCGACGGTTGTTTATTTAATCAGAATCCTCTCTCATTCTGTGTATCACTGTGTGGTTATGTTCTATAGCAGCTGGTATTTTGCAAACCAACAAGCTCACTGAAATCATTTCCTGCTATCCGTTATCTATGCAATGACTGTATTGGCAGGGAGGGGTTGAGTCTTAGCGCTTTCAGCGGAGACACAGATATGCAATGAATGCAACGGGTCAAAGTTTAACCAGGAAGTCGCTTTATTAAATCCATAATTTTCCTTAGATTAACCTCCTCAAATATCTGCCCATCAGCAGCCAGCCAATGATATCATCACCTAGTCATGACTTCATTGTACATCATTCACATGAAGAAACATTTTGCGGGAAGGAAACTCTGGAACATTTCTTTTTGAGAATTGCAAAGGGCACAATCGCAATTAGGAATAACAGAACGGCCCTGAGTTATTCCCCTTGAAGGTTAATGAAATATAATAGGGAACAGCTACTGGTGCTGTTTCTGCCTTACCTGAAATGTATTCATGGACCTGAGAGGATTAAATTTCAGTTGTCCTTAGAAACAATTTAGCATTGGCTCTCTCTCTGTTACTAAGTACCAAACTGTCACTGAAGTCAAGCTGTTAAAGCACTTAAAAAGAGGGGAGAGTGCTCTATGCAGTCAATTATAGAGTTATCAAATGAATGAGCATTGTTTTGGGGATCATGCTGATCACATTGAGTTAAAATGTCTCTATCTCAGCCGTGATGCTAACAAATGAATGACGCATTCCTGTGGGACTTAACCTTTTATGCTCGTCCAGATGGTTTTTTTAATACATCCGGAGCATTCCATTATTAAAAGACAAAAGGGGGAGACTGCGACGACCAGCTATTCTTACGTGCGCTGCGTCTGTGGGTATGTGACGGCTTTGTAATTACCTGTCTCGCTATAAAACTCAAATACCAGGCCAGAAGGGAGGCTATATAAAGGTAGGTCATTAAAAAGGGAACACGGCTCATTCGCCTCCGTTGAATACCACAGGTCTGACCTGTTGCTCCTTATCCTTCCCGAGGATGACAAACAAGACAAAGAGTCGGGCGCGGCGGTGCGTTGAGCTAAATCAGCATCGTGAAACGTTCACCGTGACGATAGTGACCGCCTTAGCTTAGTGTGTTAGCGTGCTAACATCTGCAAAATTAAGATAAAGTATGGCTCATTTAGTCAGGAAGTACTGCACGTGATGATGATGACGCTATAGGAAAGGACACGAGGTTCACCAAAGTCTTTCAGGTGCATCATCTTGGAACCATGAATCACTGGATAAAAAGCCTATCCCAGCATGCACTGGTTGAGAGGCTGGTTACACCCCGGACAGGTTGCCAGGCCTGCAGTGCTGATGTACTGTACGTAGGCTACAAATACATTCACACCTAAGGGCTTTTCTGCTGGACTCACTGGAGCGTACAAGCCAGAGGAGTCTCTCCTGCTGTCATGGTCGGCGGGGCGCTCTGCTGCGTTGTAGAATCTGGTCCTCGGCTTTTGTGTTTCATTGAACCCTGTGATTAAAGCACTGCATAACCGAGGTCTGCAGAACGGACAAAGAACTGTGGGGTCATTTGAAAGAATCGACTGCTATAAAATCAGCATAGCTCACTTGGTGGTTTTGGGCTTTATTGTTAAAATCAATGAAACACATAGGAGGCTATAGGGGGGAAGCAGATGGTGCTTTTATAGCTACTTTGATCACTCAGGCTGCAAAGGCTTTAATGGCGCAATCCTGCATCTGTTACACCTTGTTGAATCCGCTCCTCCTGAAATTGTATCCTTTAGTTCGGGTCCGTGTGCTAATGCTTCACAAAACGCAGCTTCTTCTCGCACAGTTTGCCATCTTGCAATCAGGATGTTTAACTCGAGAGGAGTCATGAATCGCCGAGACCAATGCCTCATTCAGAAACCGACTGACAAGGACTTCCCTCCAGTCCTCCTCGAAGGCTAAGAGGTGTTCATCAGTTTTTATTTCCCCGAGATTTCACACTTTTGGAGTGCACTCCGGCGTTTGCCAGAGATGATGGGCCCTCAGTGTGGTCTGGCTGCAGATACAGAGATGTGTGATTAGTGCCTACACGGCAACAGCACTCCAATCAAGACGCCACTATCTGCATTCACTCTACCGTCGCGTCACGTCCGTCGATAAACCGGCAAATGAATGGCTATAACGCAACCAGACGTTCCATAGATATCGTCTCCATCAGCTGGAGTAATTCGCGATAAGCACAGCAATAACCCTTTGTCATGTCCCGATGGCCATATTGATTTCAGGAATAAAAGATCCTCAAGGAACACTTTTCAGTCCATTTCGGCCGCGTTATGTTCTTCAATCAGACAGCTCTGAGAGCCCTACAGATATATCCAGGAGATTTGCTCAGTTTGGGGGCGCAGGGCTCCCAGTCTGGGAAGATTTACAGGATCATCGACAAAGGGATCCCCTCTGTTTTTAACACTCGCATCAATTGCATCAGTGGGGTTTTTTTGAAAGGCTAGATGGATGCCTGTGATCTCCTCTTGATCTGATGAAGCCCTATAAACATGGGATATTCTCTCACTCTCTCTCTCTCTTCTCACACAAACCAATAGGAGATTTTCAGGTCGAATGATTTACCCTTCCCACGTTTGTTCTGAAGTCACATTCTGTCCCCGAGCGTAGACCGGACAAATATGGAGTGAGAAACGGAGCGATCGGGTGATTTGTTGGCAAGCATGTCTGAAGCAGAAAGTCACAGATGGCCTCTGGTGGCGGTGGTGGTGCTGTTCCAACAGTCAGTGCAGAGGTGGAGTGTCAGTGCAGGACAGGGTGAGATTATGAGGGAACGAGGGACCGACCATGGCTATGTTAACATTAATAACACGTACAAGAAATCTAGCAGACGTTAGCAGGGGCGTTTCTCATAAACTGTGTCTTTTAGTGGAACCGAGGCCGTGTTGTTACGAGGATGCAGTTATTGCTCACGAGTGGAGCAGCATGCCAGCGGGGGTCTTCAGAGCCAAGGGGGGGATTTATCAGAGCACAATGGCAGAGTGACTCCGATGGCACAGAGCTGAAGAAAATCATCCGTCCAAGATGGAGAGATGGAAGTTGTATGATGGGAGAGGCAGACATCAGCTGGATATAATTTACTGCAGTCATGGGCCATATTGGTAGCACTATTAGAAATGTTTCTGCTCTCCTATCTGTCCTCTGAAATGTCTGACGGCAGATATAATAACCCTGCAGGGCGATGGATTACCGGCGATTTATCACCCTGTTTTACTTTAACCCCAGCCATAAATAATCGTCAAATCTGAGTTTAATCTCAGATAAAAACTGATGCGTAAATGTACCGAGCACAGAGGGCTTCTTCAAATGTAACCGATGAGCAGAGCTCCACACACTGATGCATCACTTCTATGTGACCACTCCTTCTCTCTGCTGTGTGGCGATGCCACCTACTGGTCCGACCGCGGTCACACACTCGGATCAGAATCACTCCGTGGTGCACGTGTCTCTTATCAACGAGACTCGTATATGACACATTCACATCTTTGGTTTTTCCAGCCTCCTGAGGGCCGCGCCGTATTTACTCAAGATGGGTTGTAGCTGATGCTCCGGACAAAGGAACGCTTTGTCGAAGGGATTTTTACAGCACTTTCCCCATCTGTGGCTGCCTCTGTGGACTCATGATAAAGACACAATAACCTGCAGGGGACACGCCCTGTAGAATATGATTCAGCCGTAGGACTATAGCTCTGCTTTTTGGTGTGTGTATCATTCTATTTCTAATAACTCCCATGGAGGTGTTTTGACTCAACAGGTGCCGGGTATCGGTCTCCAAAGTCGTACACCTGTCTTTGACTCCGGTTCCTAATGAATCCCAGCCCCGTGTAGTTCACCAGCGCCGGTGTCCGTTCTTGGCTATCCCGTGGTTTTTTTTAAGAAGGAAAGCCAAACCTAAGGGGGTGAACAAAGAGCCCAGTGTGTCTGCTGGAGATATTCGTCACCTGTGGTAACACTATGATGTAGTGGAGCTGGGATTACACGGGTTTAGGAATGTGAAGGGGTGACAGATTGGACAAGATGGCTATTGTTGAGAGCAACACCTGAACTGGTAGCAGGGGTGAAAACCGATCGGACGGAGATGGGGAAATGGCTCATCTCCGGCCAAGAGACAATTCTGGCAAAAAAAAAGGCATGTGATCCGACTGTCTGGAATAGACACAGGCGGAAAATGTCCAGAGCTGATGATACAGCGGGTCATAGCGATGTGAAGGCACGAAAGAATCAATAATACATATGTTTTCTTCACATACTGTATGTAAATATTCATGTCTAAGTTTTTCTTGTGTTCTTTTCCTTTTTTATGCAAATTCTATCAAGTGTGAGTCTCAAGAACTAGGGCTTACAGAAGTACTGTGGCCATGAAACAAACAGTAGAACAAATGGAGAGCCTGGAGTTCAGATCTGAGAAGTTTTCTGAACAACACACTGGTTTCAAGATCACGGTATTGGCCATATTTTTCAAATCAGAAACTCACAAAAGCCCAGAGGCTCCCACAGCTGCTCCACTAGAATCAGCTGTACCAGATCCAGGTAGGAACTTTTATGAAGAGTGAATAGCATGACTTTATTTCCAGTGCAGATGGGACATATTAGGGAGTAGTCCCGGTCCAGTATATAACTGTGTTAGCCCTCCTCATGACGGGTCTGTGCCCTTGTGCATTAGATGGCCAGCTGCTGAGAGTTTCACATATTTCTTTTATTTAAAAAAATAAAACATGGAATAACATTTTGAAGGGCTGGGTTTTTTTTCTTCTTTTTTTTCACACATATGTAAGGTGCATGTCACTCAGGGTGAGGGGATGTGAATAGAGCGATTGAGAGGCACGGAATGCAACCGGAAACCACTGTCCAGATGTGGAGTGGCAAGACAGGGCGGGGGGATACGGGACAGTGGGTGTGGTGATGGTGGTGGGGGTGGGGGGGTTTGGTGTGCAGAGCAGGACAGTGCAGTCCACACGCCGTGTTATTTAAAATGCCATTATTCCTTTGGATGAAATAATGATGTCAAAAAGTCGGGTGGCTCCACTCATATATATATATATATATATAATATCCTCATCGCCAGCTTTCCACACACAAAAGAAAAGATGAACGTTTATTTCCACCGAGCTCTTCCTGATGTGTGTTCACGGCTGTATTGGCATGCCGGCGCGTTTCCGCGTTTTCTACAACAAGCGGTTACTTGTGTGTGGCTCGGCGGCGTATTGTAGTTATTAAAGTCAGTAAGAAAGGAGTCTTTGTCACGGCCATCATCTAAACCCGGTCACACGGGCCATCTTGTGCCAGAGAACCCAACTCATTTTTACCACCGCATTCCTGGGCTGTTTGGTAAGCCCATAGGGGTCCTTTTTCTTCTCCTCTCCTCCCTCCATCTCCTCTCGGCTGGACTCCTTATTCCATCTTCATTGGATCCGAATGGGAACGTTTGTCTCAGACACACACACACACACACACACACACACACACACACACACACACACACACACACACACACACACACACACACACACACACACACGGAAACTTGTTTACTTTTGACACTGTCATGGAGGTGTTAATTAAAGGTTTTAGAGGTTAAAAGGGGTGTTGTACTGGACTTTATTGTAAGAGGTGTCTAATAATGTGAGGGAGGAAAAAAAATGTCAATCATAACAACAATGACTTAAAAAACTCAATATGTAAGTCAGTCACACAATTGAATATAATATTAATTATCTGTCAATTTAGCTGTCAACAAAATAATCAAAACAAAGATTTGTGATAATATTTTTACCATAAACCTGAATATATATTATATATAAATATACAATTATATTATACAGTATATGTATGTTTTTCATTCCAACCTGGATGTTGTAAAATATGATGGGAAGAAGCCCAAATGTCTCTCTGGCGGCGCCTATGGCAATAAGCGGTAATTGCAGGTGTGTCTTTGACTCACTTCACTTCAGTGAGTGTTGTGATTTTCCCCAGGAATGTTGCCCACAGACGCCCAATTTGTAATTCTGCAAATGCAAGAAGATTATTACTTTGACTTGGTCTGAGGTGACTCATAATAACTCATTGAATCATGTAGAATAACTGTAACAGAAGGGGATAGAAAACTGGTTTAAGGAGTCTATGAACTATTAGCCTGTTTTTTTTTTAAGATGGTTCCTGCAGGACATCAGTCAAGCTTTATCTTGCACTTCATGGATGTTTGCAGTTGGATGACTTTAGCTGTTCGTATTTAAATAATGTCTTTGTTTACATTTTTTGAAGAAAAGAGGACCAGCCTGAATGTCCTCAGTTTTGGAAAATCTCCTCACTCTGCAAGGGTCAGTTAGAGTTTCAGACCGTGAAAGACACACACACACACACACACACACACACACACACACACACACACACACACACACACACACACACACACACACACACACACACACACACACACACACACAGTCCCTCTTGGCAGCTCCTTTCCCGAGCTTTTTTTTTTTTACTGTGCAGTCAAATTGGTCTAACTGCTTACTTCTTCTAAGTTATTTTTTTCTCCAAATAGAAGAGTTAGTATACATTAAGTGACACATTCAATTTTCGAGCGGACCGCTTAGGCGGGGAGAAGAAGAAGAAGGCATCATGGCGGTACAAGCCCGGAGGGAGCAGTTAAATTGATGGCTTTTGCAGTAATCAGTTGCTCCTTTTTTCTCATCCACATTAAGCTCTGGGGTTTTTTACTGTCTCTGCGAGCGGCTCGTGTGTTGCTCCCCGCATCGTTTCGACGGCTGACAAACAAACAATCCATTCATTGGATAGCCAGACTTCCCAAGAAACTCAATCGTATGTTTATACATTCTTTCAGTGAAAGAGCCTATTTGCGGTCGTGCTATTCTAGTTTCCCATGTTCCACTCTCTCCTGTTGTCTCTCCCTCAAACATTTTCCAGACTCTCTTCCTCCTTCTTCGTCTTCGCCTCTTCCCTAAGTCGTGTTTGCCTTCTTGTTTCTTTCTACAGCTCCTCTACTCTCAGTTATATACGATAATACGTGTTAAGAATGTTTGTACAATTAAATATTGGAATTCATGCAGCCTATGTAACACGGTTTATGTACAGATGATTTTAGCTGATATGGAATGGGGTTGTGAATTGTGTGCTCACTCCTCAGGTTCCCAAGGTGATAGTGGGCCCCTGAATTGTTCAGTAAACTTAAATAACATACATAAAATAAAACATTTATTCAAGTTGATTCAGCTACCCGCTCTTTATTTGAAATAACCTACATTTTAGAGGGAAATAATAGGTAGTTTTCTCCATTTATCTCCCAGCAAATGTAATTCTTAATTGCATAATGTCAGAAAATCCATTAAATATAATATATTTTTGTAAGATTGAACCATCCCACAAAATGTAAAGTAGACCGCCTGCAGGAGCTCAAATAGTAAATGTATTCATCAATATTAGAGAACTAAGGAAAAAAGTATTTGACCTTTCTTCTTCCCTGATATTCATGTGTGGCTTATTGTTCAATGTGTTGTAAATCAGGCGCCGTGGTTCTTAATTAGTTCTGTCTCCTTTACAGTCGGACCTAATCAGTGGATTTAACTTAATCCATGGGGTTTACCTCCTGCCCCAGCATGCCTTGGTCAGACGTGGGCATACATGGCAGGCAGCTCTCCCCTTGTGTTTGCCTTGGCAGAGCATCCCCCTCTGTATGATCTATTTTGCCACCCTGCCCTTTCCTGTTACACCACATCAGCCGAGCCCAGCTGCCCGAAAGTAATATACCACATGTGCCATAAAGGCAGAAAAAACAAAAACATTATGTCATGCGTCTTATAAGATGTAGAAATGGGCAAAATGGCTTTCCATAGATGACCATAAAGACAGAGCGGCCCTGCCTTTCTGGGCCTTAAAAACGTCTTTTTCTCTGGATGAGTGTGTGATGCTGTCATGATAATAAATTGGTCTGACTGCATACGTAATAATGTTGTTTTGGAACATAATGAATGTGTTGGACTTGAGCTATGACCTCCTTTTAGAGTGGGTTGCACTGGAGCTCAGAAGGGGGGTCGAGGTCTGATACCGGCTTTGATTCAGAACTGAATAGAGATCATGGGTGTTTAGGAGATGATATTAGAGAATTAAGAGTAATAATGTTGCCCTTTTAGCATCCTATATTCCATGTTTCTGCTGTAATACTGACACGTTGCGTCATTTTGTCGTTCAGTGTGTTACAAGACAAGTTTTTTTTTCCTTCCTTTCCCTTCCAGCTGATGAATCTCGTTCACGGAGACCTTTTTCCTCCCTGGATAAGTGTATTACTTCCTTGATCCTTCTCTGGAAACATCTCGACCAACCGTTGCTCCAAAAAAAAAAAAATGCCGAGCTACATTCTGTACTACAACAAGTAATGCGTTGTGCCCTGTTTGACTCGGGAGCTGTGGAAACACAGAGTGGCTCAGTTCCCTCCACTCTGCAGGTGCTGGGAGCACATTTCATAACCACCTGCTGGCGGTTTGAGAGTGTGTGGGACTCTGAATGCTGGCTGATTGAGTTACAGTTGTGTGAAAGACTGTCATCTGTTAGTCAGTCTCGTCGCCACAAGCTTCCATCATGCGTTCAAGAGGATCCGACAACATCTTTTGACATTTCCGTTGTCTGTTGACGTAATCTCTGGGTGCTCGAGTCAAACGCCAGAGCTCCTCAGTCGAAGTCTACAGCCTCGTGCGCCGGTCCCGACTCCAGCCGCAGTCTTGCCCCCAAGCCGTGACCCTAACCGCGACAGTTTAGAGAAGCCGGAGGACTGGGCGAGCTGACCCAAACTTCCCAGGATGAGAAAACTTTAAATCTAAATGTTATTCTTCTGAGTCCTCAAAGGATACATTGTGTGGGGATCCAGAAGGACATACCAGGCCGTGAAAGAGGCTCTTTCTTGTTTTCTGCCCGTTGGCCCCCTCCCAGTCTCTCCGGGGCGGCCTGTCTCTCTCTGACAACAGCTGCTTGCTGCCTGTGGAGGCCGGGGGTGAGCGGCGCAGCTCCAGACATCTGTAGGCCCTGAGCCTGGGCCGCCTAGCTCTCTCTTTCTTTTTTCACACACACACACACACACACACACACACACACACACACACACACACACACACACACACACACACACACACACACACACACACACACACACACACACACACATACATTGGAGCCCACAGTCTGCCCAGCACAAAGGGCTACATTCATCCCCCTCATACAGTCTCTACTGGTGAAGAGGTCGTCTGAAGCTCCCAAGCTCTCCCTCTTTTCTGCCTCCTCTCTCTCTCCTTCTCCATCTCCCGTCATTCTCTCAGATATTCCCTCCCTTCTCAAACCGCCGTGCGTCCCCGACTCTTTACTGGAGTGCTCCATTCAGGTCCATGAGACTCAGATAACCATCCAACGTTACGGGCCACGGTTAACCCGAATGACAACGAGGGCCACATGTCTCAATTAGAGAAGACATATTGTCCATGTTGGGACGGTCCGGGGCCCGTCCTCGGCGTCCGTTGATGTCTAAATGCGGGCGTCTTTTGAAAAAAAACTATGTGGGAAAGCGTACGCGTCTGTGTGTCCCTCTGTGTGCGTTTTACCTCCTAACCCTGAGAACAGGCATTCCAGTGCAGAGGACTTGCCGACTAAGTTCACAAAGGGATACTGAGAGAGGCCAGAGTGAACAGAGATCCTTTGTACGGAGTGAATGTGGCCATGAGAAGTTTGGGAACGGCATGGTTTGAGAAACATCACAACGTTTCTTTTAAAAGGTCGGTAGGAAAGCCGTCTACTTTCAGGAGCTTGAGGTTGGCCATACGTCCGTTACCTTGCCTTTGACAGACGGAGGCGCTCGATCAAACCACAGCTACCTAGCATGCGAAACCTCGATACGAAAAAATACGCTTTGCAAATGGTGAATGAAGCTTTAAGTCAGCTTTGCTGTCAATGTTGTCATCCAAAATACGTCTGTGATGGATGCACTGTTTGGTCAAATGGGTCTCCATGCATCTGCCCTACCGAAGTGCCCCTGAGCAACAGTGGATTTAATTTAGCTTGGGAGCTGGTGCTCCAAACAGGTTGCTTGCTGCTCATTGTGTTTTGGAGTCACTTTTGTAAATGCATTCATTTGGAACTCTTCATATATTTTATTATTTATATTTTTAATAAAATGTGTATGACACCTTTTAAAAGCAAATGTTTACGTGATTTCCCAGACAAAGAAGACCTTTATACACATCTTTAAGATAGTGATATAAAATAAAAGATAGGACACCCTTTAAAGGAGAGTAAAAAATATATATATTAATTCATATTTTCAATGAAGACTTATTTTATTGCACTTCATTTGTTAGATCTGCGTTTTGATTTCATACAAGCTGTTACAACTTTGCCTTCATTTTATGTAATTGTAGTTCACACACCTGAATGCGTCTTCAATTTGATTCTGTTTCCTTTCGTGTATCAATTTTTTTTCTATTTAATGCATTGGAACACTGGACGTTGAGGGTGTAAATAATGAGACAGAGAGATAAAAGTGCAAGTGTTACATTATGATATAATACACCACCTGTTGCTGCATTGTGCATCCTCTCAAACCATCTCCGTTCTTGTTTCTGGGTAAACGGTTGTTCCCAATCTGACCCATGGGTGGCACATGGCTGTGTCTCTGTTCCACTCTGTCAGTGTTGCAGCTCGGTCGTCGCTGTTTGCACTGGATGACACCAGAGAACATCACTTTTAATGCTTATTCACACTCGCTCGCTAATTCACAAATTTATATTATATTATATATTAAATATAAATTCAGTTGCTGTCACTCTAAAGAAATGAAGACGAGCAGAAATCACCTTTGCCTTAATTTGGGGGTAATAAGCCGACAGCGGTCACAACAAGTGATACAAACCAGAGTTTATGTTTTACATCAGTGTGTGCTGATCTCTACATAAACCATGTTTTTAACCCCAGTCATGTTCCATAGCTCAGCAGCAAAACCCGCCTAAGCTCTGCACACACACACACACACACACACACACACACACACACACACACACACACACTCATGCGTGCACACGGCCGGCCAGTCACTCACACACAGAGTCGGCGCAGAGTGCAACTTGTCTGCTCATCTGCTTCTGATTAGTGACGACATGAGCGATGCCAAATGGGAGATATGGATCTCATTCCTCCGCAGACAAAGCCTCATTCATTGGCAGAAGGCTCAGATGTGGGAAGACGATTCCTGTGACTTGGACCTGAGCCGGTCCGCTCCTCCTGGGTCTCATGTTGTCATGTGAACGGTAGTATACTGTAGTCCTATCGGAGGACTTTCAAATAGTTGTCATTTAAAGGCAATGTAGGTAATTAGGAAAAAAAGGGTTAGACAACCGAGAAAGTCCCGTCTTCGTTCAGCCCTCTGTTCAAAGCCACTCCCCCAGAACGCCAAACCAGGGCTCGAGATCACGCAATCAGGAAGGTAGCATTCACAGACAGGCAGGCCGTTCAAATTTATTTTTAGGTTTTCGATTGGACAGGGTTTTTACAGTCCTGCCACGGCCACAGATTACATTTTATACATTTTTTTTTATGTCAGAGCATTTAATGTATTGACGGCTATCGGTATCTTACGAGTATTTCAAGTAATTTAACAGAAAATAGTTCTGAATAGAATGACCTACTCAAACTTTAAGTCATTTCATTTCAAAAAGAGACACATTTTCCTAGCGGGAAAAAAAAGACAAAATAGATCCTTCAAAATTCAAATACACATGTCACAAGGAACAATTAGTTGCCTCCATTATCCACTCATGTACTAACAATGAATCTTTTCTTGTAGCACGTCAAATAAGACGTGTGTGTTTGTTTTGGATCCCTTACAGGACTTTTTTTACATTCGTCTTTTTGTTTGCTAATGTTGTGTTTGGCCAGCCAGCGGGTCTGTTCCAGCCTTACGCCAGGAGCCAGTGACCCGCAGGCGTGTACCTGACAGCGGTAAAAGGTGGAGGTAGGACGGGTAACCTTTTGATGGCAGTTTATTCACGAGCCCTCTTAACTGCTCTGTGTGACTCACTGATGAGGGTGAGAAAAAAAAAAGGTGCCAAAGCTTGGGTGAGACTTTACCTCTAAGCTCCAACGAATATGACTAACACTCCAAACATTCAGGGGAATAAAAACCCTCAAACGCTGCCCTTCGAAAGCACACATGTAGATACAAATGTCGAGCCTCGCAATGATGTCACACGTGAAGTCCACAAGGCGAGAATCGCAAGCCAACACCCCGACGCGTCCCGGTATAATGAAGGCCCGTAAAGGTCATATTCTGCAGTTTAAACAGTGTTTATCACCTCGGCAGAACAATGGCTGTAAAAGCTCTTTACTGCAGTTGCCTGTGCTTTATGGTGTCCTTTTTTACCGTTGATGCAGTTGCTAAAATGACATTTTAGTTCGTCGAACATGATTTTGCTCGTGAAATTTAACACTTTTTAGGCCACATATCTGTTCTCATTTCTCTGTACCTAATGCGTGTGATTATTCTGTCTTTGTTCCCCACAGGTGTGCAGTGTCGTCACTCTCACAACAATCCGATCCCGATAGTTACACTGCATCTGGACTCTATCTCTCCATCTCGTTCCCTCGCTCTCTCTCTCCTTCCCCCCTCTCTCGCTCTGAAGCGGAGACCTATCCGCTCGCCAAAACCGTTTGAGGGCAAACTCATCATAAAGTCATTTCCCCCCTCATATTAAGTGCACGTTTTTTTTTGAAGGTGGATAAAAGGTCACAGGCAGATTTATTTCAGACCTGGCAGGCAGATCGGGTGATTTTTGGATCGAGCTGCAAGCCTCCACCGCATTAGACCCCTTTGCCCAGAAACTCATTCGGGAGACTCGGGTGTGCGGGTTTTTGTACGCGTGTCCGTTGAAGACATGCATGTTTTTACTGTCTTGACAGGTCCTGATCAACAAAACCAACAACAACAAAAAAGCGGTCATAAGCGAGTGTTTTCATAGGCAGCCTTGTACAGTCACGTCATCCTAAGGTGTTAATCTTATTACCTTAATGTGGACATTGTTATATTAATTTAGGGTTAGGCCTTTAAAGTTACAGTCTCAAAGATTGTTTTGTTCACTTTGGCGGCACCTATGGTGATACGCGGTAATTGCGGGTGTGTAAATGCAGTTATTTCAGGTCTTAATCTGGAGAAGATGTCTTTAAGGCGCCAACACTTTTGTATTTCCCATTTAGCAGGACTTTTATTTATTTATTTTTCTACTTTTATGCCAAACTTTTTGCATCGATGATGTCATGATATGAAATTACCTCACTGTAATAGAACACCCAAACCGCCCAACCCTTGTCATCATGTCATGTAGCCCCGAGTTGTTATGAATTACGGTAATGTGTATTATCACAGGGTTACAGAGTACTGAGCAGTAGCAGAGCAGTTGCAACCATCCAAGTCTGATTAAGGACCTGGCGATGTGACGAGTCAACTCGAGAAGATCCGAGTACAGCACCACCAGGTTTTCTGTAATCTGCAAAAACAAGCAAATGTTTTTTGGGCTTTTTTTTTCTTCTCTCCTGTGCACTCCCCTCCCTCTGCACAGCGTGAAGCAGGGTTCATTTGAAAGGCGCTGTTTGTTAAGGCTTTAGCGGTTAGTAAGTGCTTCCTTTGTTTGGTGGGAGCGCGGAGACGGGGGGTTAATATCTCCCAGGGAGTGCATACAAAGAGGGCCTTCAGCTCCCCTGGCCGGAGAGGGGTGGCAAGATGAATGAGGCCGGGCCGTGGGGCAAAGGTGCCAGGGAGGGCAAGGGAGGGTGGGGAAGGGCAGGGGGGCAGGAGGCGAGTCCGGAGGTCACAGGGGTATAAAAGCAGTGGAAAATCGAACTTTTGAGTGCAACCGACTTTGAGTCTCGGGGTCACCATCGGTGTAAAAGTAGGTTAAAACAACCACTCCAAATTAGAGTAGAAAGCATGCACAGGTATAACAAGTCAGGAACTGGGTGATTACGGCTGTTTGACATTCCTCCCGCCTGTTTCCAGTGCAGGATAGATGCTCGGTGGTGGTGGGGGGGGGTTTGAGGATATTAAGTGTTAGCAATGTTTGGAATAGCTCCCTCTGGACCCTGTGGTCTACAGCCGCATTTCCACCAAACGGGCCAGTTTAATTCCGTTCAGTTTGCGTCACATTAGCAAGGTTATTTTCACGTTTCACATTAGCAAACGTTAAGTAGACGGTACCGACGGAACAACTGCATCCTTGGAACCGGGATGGAGCCAAAAACTAGAAGGTGGAGTTAAAACACTGCAGACCACAGGTAAGTCTTTAAATAGCCACGCTACCGCAGTTTGGAATGTTCTGCAGCCAGATTTGAAACGACGGCAGCCTCCAAAACTAGAACGTGCACTACAACATACAACTGACGGAGTGGAGACGCTGCTTGGTTCCTCAGAGAGACACGGCGCATGTGGCTCCGTGGGCCAGGTGGCAGTTAGGGTTTGGCTGCAGAGATGAATTCGTGCAACCCATAACGTACACGTTTTTCTAGTTTCGACGTTGCATGCTGCCATCTTTTTTTTTTTTTTTTTGATTTTGCTCAATGTATTTATTTGTTAATTTAGTGCCAAATTTCATGATAGAGCTTGATTGTGGAGGGTCAACGTTGCATGATGAAGAACAATAGGATTTCTGTAGTAATTCTGGATCAGATTGATGCTTTTATTTCATGGGAATGTGTGTGTGTGTGTGTGTGTCTGTGTGTGTGTGCGTGCTTTGGATTGCAACATGTGTTGGCTTGGGTCATGATACAGATAAAAACTAATGGGGGGACTTGGCTATGGAGAATATGTTTCATTTTTTTCTTTTTAATTGGGATTTGGCAGACAGGGTTTTTTTCCAGGTATTGATGGAGGATCAATAACACCACTCTCATTATTTCCCCTGCTTTACGCTGTTCTGTTATGTCTCTCCAAGATTACAGATAATGAACAAAACCCCCCTCTAAAGTGCATGTTAATAATTACCCATGATGCTTTCCAGAAGTGCAGTTCATTTTGCTTTATAAATTGTGTGTTCATTACCCCTCCTTGCACCATTGTAATGGTGCATATCTCATGTTAGAATGTAATAATGCCTGCACTGAATTATTGAGGACTGCTTGCGGGTTTTTTTTTATTGTTTGTTTTGTTGTTGATGTCTCAATCTCCTCTTCTCTGTCACAAACTCATTGAGAAGAGGGAGAGAGAGATGTGTCTCTTTGAGCCTAACTCTTCCCACGGAACTCCAACTGCATTCCCGCTGCGTTTCGGGCCAAACCAATGGTCCCTTTGTGCCCGTCTATCAGGGTCCCTCTCTCCCCTAGACACTGCCCTCTCTGTGCCCTGCAACCCAGGACCAACCATTGCCTCTCAACGGTTGGTCCTCAACAGGGTTCACAGCCAACCTCTGTCTACAGTAGTGCTAATGACGAGGGGGTTTGGTGATGTACAGTTGCTGATATAACGGCGTGATTTAATTCTAGAAACAGAATTACTTCACGTTTTACGGAAACCTCAGGCACCAACGTTCGTTCAGATTTACCAGCATGGCTTTACCAAAATATCTATTTTTTTATTTTACATTTAGGAGTGAGATTCTCAAATAAAGCTTTCATTGTCTGTCTGCACACTTTATCTTGGCATCACGTACAAACATGGGGAAGATATGATTTTGTGTTATTGTGGGTATGTAAATGTAATTTATGGTGCAGTGAGACTGCTGATAGACCACCCTGTTAACACAGACCGCGCCTCCCTTTGTGCAGCAGAGAGCAACGTTTTTTTGTTTTTTTTTTGCAGTGGAGGTGATGTTTTTCAAACACCAACAAATATGGATTTAAGCAGAATATTTTGTTTGATAAAAACATGAATTTCTTTCTTTTTCAATACAATTTGCATTTTGGACTCAGATCTGAGACAATTATGGAGATGAAGAGGTGTGTGTGTGTGTGTGTGTGTGTGTGTGTGTGTGTGTGTGTGTGTGTGTGTGTGTGTGTGTGTGTGTGTGTGTGTGTGTGTGTGTGTGTGTGTGTGTGTGTGAGAAGGTGGACTATTATTGCATGCAACGTTTCTGTAAGTTATTTATAATTCATTCAAATGTCAACAGTAAACAACAGAGACAAACAAAGTGGAATCTTTTTTGTAGTGTTCATAAAGTCTATGAATATATATATATATATATATATATATATATATATATATATATATATATATATATATATGTCATCATTCTGCCATCATTTTTATTTCTTCAGTCCAAAAGGGTCCACTGATCAAAATAGTCAGCATTAGCTCTGTATCATTGTGTATTTGATTACCTCATTTTCATACAGGAAATATTCATATTGATTTTTAATCTGTTTGATAATAATTCCCATCTTTGCTGAGCAAATATATGCCGGTTTGAGTTCAGTGCTGAAAAGGCTGGGCTATTAAATGCACAGAATTCTCCTTCACTTCATTGCTGGTGACTTTTCTGTCTTCTCCTGTTTTCCTGTACTACAGAACTATATTCCCTGTTTTTCTTTTTCTTTTGTACGGGTCGCCCATAGCAATATCCCCCCCCAGAATGATCTCATCAGAGCCATACAGCTTTTTAAATATGCTGTTCAACGTTGATTCAAAGCAGTTCTGTGAAAGAATAATATTTATTCTCTTTAATCCCCCTCTCCACCTCCACGCCTTCCCCCGCCTACAGAGCTGCAGGAGTGTGCCAACAATAGCACCCCTCCCTTCTTTCCTCTCTCTCTCCCTGCTGCCCACTTTGCTCTCTCTCCCGGGTCACGTCGGGGGAAAATGAGGGGGCAGGTGTTTCGGGTAAAATACCGGAGGAAAGGGTAAAGGAAGTATGTAGGAATTTGCTTCAAAGAGTGAGTCCTGATATAATACGTGACTGGAAACAGATAACCCATAGCTGGAGATCTCCGAGCACTGAATCCCAGATATCCGAGCTGTGGAGAGTGTGTATTGTGTAGTGGGCCAGATAAAACAGCACTCAGAGGTACCATTGACTTTGACTGTTTTGCTTAGCTAAATTAATTTCCTCCAGGTGCACCAATGGAAACACTGAAGGGATTCAGTGAGTGATGTACCAAAGATGTCTTTCTCTTTCAGTTTTGTCCAACCACACTCCTAATGTGGTGATGGCAGCAGTAGATTAACTTCTCCTCCGGAGAGTGTTTCAGCAAACATTTGGAAATTCTGCAAACCCCCGAAATGACACCCATGGCAAATTATTTGAGCAGTTAACGCCTATGTTATTTTATGAATCATTTCCACAATTCCCCACACTGTGGTTAAAGTTAAATTGATATTTCTTTGGAATAAAAAGTGAGTAATGACAATGTGACCATTTAAAATGAGTCTGTTGTAATGATCCGCAGCTCCCCTCAGAATTACAAAACTCAGTAGTGGGTTTCAGCTGCACAACTTGACCGTTTTGGTTTTGTTTTTCACGGCTCTCAGCGTACTTTTCGATCGTGGCAGGAGGCTGTTTTCTCATTGAACGCCACCTGCTCGGCACCAAACAACAGAGAGGCATAGTTTGCCACTAGCTGGTAAACATAGCGGAGCGTTTAGCAGCTAAATAGCTGTATATTTCCCTCAGGAGTGGGTGGAGACCAAAAACAGAGTTTAAAAAAAAAGTTAATATTGGGATTGCGATCATCAGGTAATGAGAAACGCAGCATCATCTGGATGATAACGTTGCTGTGTGTCTACTGGATGTGTAAATGGTATGCTAACAGTTTCACAAAATAGTTTGCGCTGCCCCCAAGTGGCCCAAAAAACCTGTCGCTCAGATTGAGATGTTTTATAGTAGAGGCTAATGTAAAACTGAGTGGCTGATCATTTTTTCATTTTGGATTCTTTTCAAAATTGAGCCCCAACTGATGCCTTTTGAGGCAGTTTTAATAACTTTAATAACCTAGCTCCCTCTTGGCATTAAATTAGAAAATTATAAATATTTCAGTAAGCCTACAATATTTACTGGTCTTCAACGTAAACCCAGCATCAAAGTCGACCACATTGCATCTACCACCATCTCCTAAACTTTGCTTTAGGGTGGAGGTAAACCGATCACTGCAGCATTTTCCAATACAAATGTTATTTCCAGAAAGCGCATCCCTCAGTTTGAGTTTTCAACATACTGTCTTGTGAAGTCATTTTCTTTGCTCAGGGGAATATTCTTTGGATGAAAATTTTTTTTTCTTTACAAAATAACTTTCCCTTCATTCTTGTGGTGAAAAAAAAAAAAAGCCTGGCACCATGAAATGGAGCAAATCACCATACATTATGATCGGAGGAATCCAGTATCTGTCCAGAATTAAGTAAACAGTTAGGAAAAGCAGACACACAAATACTCTGGGTTTTTCATCGGCGATACAAAGAATGAAGGTTTTTTGAAGGACTTCCGAAAGGAGTGAAGTCATCAGCTGTGTGGTCGGGGGAATGAAAGAGGAGACGAGGAGAGTTTACCGTGACCCAGGTCTGCCCTCGGGCCGGGACTCTGGTTTGGGGTTTGGGCTGGGAGACATGGAGAGAGGTCAGCCCTCAACCCTTGGCCCACCATAGTATAGTAATCCTGGTCCAGGTTACTCACCTTCAGGAACTTTTTATTCTCTTTGCTTTATCTCTCCATCTCCAAGAAACCTTTTCAATGAGGATTCACAGCACTGTGTGTTCTGGTGCCATTAAAGACAGGGACTACGTGTAGTGTCTAGACTATAACCAAACATAAGCTGTGTAATTAGCCACCTCACACACAGCCACGAGGTGTGATCATCTAGAGCACGATCATACGTGGAGGTTTTTGTCAAGGCTGTCGTGTGGACATTAGCTGGATTAGTGTGATGAAATCCAAGGGAGAAGGCATCCAGTCATTGTATTCACCGTGTTTTCACAAGTAGTATTTATGAGGATTGAATTAATCTGTTTATTTAATTGTGTTTGGGCTCTTTTTAATTCCACATACACACCTTTCACATAATATCAACGCAGCAGTTTCTCACCTTTTTTTTTGTTTTCTCCCCTTCCCTCCCTCCCTCTCAATCTTCCCATTCCCATTCCTCTTTTCTTTTTTGCTCTCTGCTGCTGTAAAGCCTTTCCGTGACTAGCTGTCATTAATCTTCCCTCTCTAGGGGCAGGATCTTGACTGCGTGCCAGCAAAAGCGCTCGCACAAAGCCAAGACAGCCATCCAAAAAAACAGAGCCGCTTTTCTTGTTTCCAGAGCACCACGTAGCTCGCGTTGCGCTGCTGCTGCTGCTGCTGCTGCCGCTGCCGCTGCTGCTGCCGCCCTCGGGGCATCGCTGCTGCACACAACAATGGAATGACTCTGGATGCGGCTTCACACATCACACCTCGGCTAATATCCATACCTTTTTGGATACGCACGCACACGCAGGCATGCAGGCTGACTCAGTCTTTCCTTCTTAAAAAAAAACCACTCACACGTCAGGTTTTGTTTGGGTGCGTGCTGCATAAAGACAAGGCGATGTCGGGGCTTGCATTTTCTTTTTTTGCAAATCCTATCGTTTTAATGTTTTGAGGTTAATTAGCATACAATCATCGCAGTACAACAGCACCTACAGTAGAGAGAAAAAAATGATTAAAGTGACTACAAGTACATCAGTCGGCTGCTGATGTGAGTGTGATATTATCAAACCATACACACCTATGTATCGTCCTATTGCTGTTTACAAGAAGGAACAGCAAATGCATGGTCTATATTAAACAGATCACACTCATATTTAAGGTTAAAATCAACACTTCTGCACGTGGATGACCCTTTGACTCGGAGGGAACCGCGGGTCACCTGACTGTCTCGACAATCAGCTCTGTTCCGGAGGTGAACTGCTGCCCCGCGTCATCCTCAGTGCGTTGGCAGCAGACTCTGGACTTTGTGTCGCAGGCAGGAGTCACACGTTGCAGCGCTGGTGGAGAAGAATGGGTGATAATGATCATAAAAACGCCGCAGATCGCCATCATAAAGAGCTACTGTGAGGTTAACAGTCTATTGTTGGTGCTGTAAATATCAGTCAGGGGAATGAGATGGGGAAGAGGGTTCAAATTCAGCTGTGTAGCAACACTTTTTTGGGGGGGAGGGAGGGGGACTGGAGCTCTTTTATTTTTATCACAACCCTTTTTCTAAACATGGTCCCTGGGTTTCTTTCCTGTGAGAAGAGATACTGTGAGCTGCACAATAAAAAGAAGGGGCCACCGGCAGCAACATCTCAGTTTTAAAAAGGAAAAACAAGTGGCCCCATTCAGCCCCCATCAACCACAGCAAAACACACACACACACACTTTGGCCCTTTTTAGAAACACGTCATCCAGCCGCTACAAACCACCACATACTACTTAACGTACCCACTTCCCTTTGCCCTCACATCCTTATAGCTCCTCTGCTTCAATCTAGCCGGACCACCATGCTTTGCAGCCCCCCCCCCCCCCCCCCACCTATTCGGTGATCCAAACCACAGGAACTATGCACGGTTTACACCTACGACCAAATAAACACAGTGATTATAATGCCGATACGATTGTGAAAGGCTTCCTTTTACTTTATGGGTTTGCTTTTTGCTCAAACCCTCATCGCCTTCCTATACGGGTGCGCCGTAAAGTGCCGCGGGTTTATTGCACATGATGCGCAGTACGTTTCTTTCAGCTGTATGTTTATCTTCCAAAAAAAATCTAGATCAAATACCGGCTGGAAGTGCAACACTTTTTGCACGGCTGTCGGCTTGACACAATATTTCTCGTAAAAGTGCGTTACTTTCCATAGCTCTGACAGCCATCTGAGACAGGTTAGAGGTGTGTGTGTGTGTGTGTGCGTGTACAGATCCATGACAGATTGATTTAGACAGCTGCTTTTTGTCTGAAGTGTCACACACTGCTCCACTGTTGTTTTTACGATCAATCGTCAATTATACCGTATCGCTTGTGCAATGTAGCTTCATCTTTCAAAATCCTTCTTCTGCTCACAGATTGTGTTCTCACACTATAATAATAATAAAAAAAACTCAAATGTTACAGAGGCGTGCCTTTCCTCTGCGCTTCGTGTCCTCAGCCGTAAAGCAGTCAGTCAGTCAGTCAGTCGTATTTCATTGCATTTGTCTGGAGGGGGGAAACACATTAATCTGCCTCGGCTGTCACGCTAACTCCAAGGCAGGTGAGTCAGCAAGAGGAGTCGGACCTCAGCATACCGTTGTCGCACATCAAAGAGAGGCTCCGTGTACGCTGAGCCTCCATGGCGTTGGCGCTCACACATTCAACGGCGCTCCCTGACCAGTTCTTATAGAGCTGCCCCAGAGGGGACAAACGCCGTGTTGTGAAGCGTGACCTCGATCGGTTGCTAGGTACAATCCAATCATACTGGATTTGCCAGTCAGGTAATCTGTCTGATGTGCCTTTTGAAGTGGTTGCTGGATGTGTTAGCTGAGGGTAATAACCGGCCTTGGCGTTTGATGCATGGAGTGATGGATGGCGGTATAGCATGTGTTGCATACGCACAGACCGCAAACGCTCCGGCCTGTCGGGTGTGGCAGGTTTTTAATTGTTGATAAATCTGAACAATGGCTTCTGTGGCTGAACTCTTTTTTTATTCCGGGCGCACTTGTTCCTCCGGAAATGTCACTGATTCATTTGATTTTACGACTTTTACAGCTACTATAAATAAATAAATAAAAGAGCCATACCTATAGATATTGTAATCATTCGCATTGAATTTAATAAAACATTAAATTAATTAAGTGAATTAATACCACATTGTTGTACAAATTGCTCTTCTTCTCTGTGTGTAAGTCCACGATATTTCAGCGATTCTTTAAACGATTAAAAATATAAATCAGACGGAATTCAACAAACGTCACAGAGGCGCTGATGCTATTCATTTCAAAGCTGCCTCGCCGCCGCTGTTCTTTCCTCCGTTAGAGCGTGCCAGGAAGCCACCATTATATTCAGCCCTCTACCCTGTCATTAGCCGGGCCGGGGTGTTGGGTGTACTGTTTACAAACAGCTACCTGGCGTGACCAGAGAGAAAGTGACACACGCATGCTATGCACTGCAACACGCCCCGGACTTGTCTGTCTCTGCCTGCGTGACTAGATGACATTATGCCGCCGATAACCCTCCGTGGTTAAAGTGTCAAAACAAAGCTGTTGTGTAAGAGCATCGGAGCGAACCTGCAACATCTGCTGCTATATATATATATATATATATTTATGATATTTCAAATACATACTGAATTGTTTATTATATATGATATAAGTATAATATTTCATCATTGTGTTGCCTCCAAGCACACCTTGTGGTGCGAGGGAGGACAATGCAGATCTTTCAGGGCCCGGACCCAGCTGTCACCACCTTATATCCAGGACAATCATTGGCTTCCAAATGGACAAAAAGCAATTGTTCCCAATGAGAGCAGAGAGCGAGATTAACTGAGCGTGAAACAATAGACACACACAAGATTGAGTTGAAGGCTTAGAATTTAGAAAAAAGGAAGAATATGGCAATTTTTGAAAATACACAAAATGTGGGGGATTATAGAAATTGGAAGAAATCGGAGTATCCCTTTAGAGCAGCTCCACACTCCCAATCAAACGGCCCCTTTGTCTCCGGCGTTTTCCGCCGCGCTCACAGGGGAACGGTGCGCCGCAGCGACGAGGCGCAGACAGATTATCTTGTTTGAATGGCTTTTTCCAGAGCAGCAGAAGGCCGGCACAACAATAGGTAACTTGTTGTAGGCACAACAAATCTAATATTCATTTAACATAGCCTTACCCGTGGGGGCTGCCCACGCTGGTACAGTAACTGCTTGTATTTGCATAATACACTCCACCTCAGCAGGGCTGCTAATTGGGCTGCTCGGAGGGAGCCAGAAGCCCCCCCCCCCCCGATGAAAGAGAGCGGCCGCCGCGGTCATCACGAGGAGACACAACAATGTAGGGATTGAAATAATTTCTTTTATGTCCTGCATGGGACTCCCTTCTCCCCTCGGACAGTCTTTTCCCCAAATATGGACAACGGGAAAGACTCCAAGCTTAGGAAGTAATCGACTAAATCGTAATGAATGGCATACGGCGACGGTGCAATATGTTTGGTAACCATGCAATCTGAATTTGCCTGAAACTAACTGAACCCTCATGTGTTTGTGCAGACGTGTGTTGGTGTTTGATATCGCTAACGAGCTCAAAAAGAGATCCTGCTCTGCCCACACGCTCGTTAGAGGCTGATTGGAGTCATATGCGCTGCTGGGAACAATGGCGGAGCGGTTTATGTCGTGATGCTCACCTACGGAGCGTCAGGCCTTCCCTCAGGCCTACCGTCTCCTTACCGCCAGGGATGTGCGTGACTGAGATTGGCATCAGGCAACGGAGCTGGGAGTTCTCAGACCAGATTTGGGCTTGTTTTAGTACCCTTCCCTCAGTGTTCAACATGTGTTGTGATCGCGGTCGTTCACACGCACCAATAAATATTTTTCGCAGAAGTGATTCAAACCGGCAGTTTGTTTGTTTTTTACTCAACATCTTAGATATGCCCTGCTGTTTATATTTTGTAAACATATTGACTCTTTTATGAATGCTCCATTCTCACTATGAGGTTTTCATTTTCCTAGTCACATTATTTTCAGTCCCATATCACGACATGATAAAGGCATTTATTTATTTCCCTTCCCCATTGCTGCAAAAATTACCTATCTTTCCAACCAAATCATGTTTGAGTTCACTAAGAAAAAAAAAAGAAAAATGTCGAAGGTGATGGCAGAGAAGTATAGACCAATCAATCAAAAAAAGTTCGGCAACCAAGAGAGCAACTCCGTAACCTCTAAAGGAAACAGGTGCTGAGTCAGTGAGGAGAGGAATGTCAGAAGAATGGGGAGGGAAGGGTAGCGTGTCTGTGTGTGCACACGCAAGAGAGAGAGAGGTGTGTGTGTGTGTGTGGGTGAGAGAGAGAGTGAGTAACGCTGAGTGGAAGCCAGGGAGCCGAGGAGAGAACAAGGGGAGGAGACTCTCTGGGGATTGCGTGCGGACATCAAATGTTTACCTGTAACAAAAAGAAAGGGGAAGGTGTAGAAGGGAAAAAAAGGAGAGGAAAAAAAGGCCGTGGTTTACAGGGGTGGGCGGGGACCCAAAGCCTAAAGCATGAGCTTCGCACGCAACTTAACAATACTACCTTTATGAAGACTGTATTGCGTTAGTCAGTGAGCACACACACACACACACACACACACACACTTATTCACGTATGATACCGGTGGAGTTACACACACACACACACACACACAGTAAACGAAACCCTGTAAAAGAGGTGTAGAGCGCTTTCGTGACTTCCAGATAATGGGATCAAAGGGGCTTTTGCGGCCACACATTATCCCCCAAATGGGTCCAAATAACCCGAGCCCATCTGTGGAACAGCTGGAGTTGCTGTTTGACAGAAGGGGCGCTTGTGTCTATCCGAGCTCAACCCCCAGAACAGAGAAAAAAAAAAAAACTTCTGAAAGCAGATGTTCGGCATTCCCTCTCGCCCTGTTCATTAAATGTATTTTTTTATTTTTTTTTATCATAATTGGCCAACAAATCAAGACAAAACGAGAGTCCGCCTTTTGTTGTGGAAACCGCAGAGAACCCCCCGTGATTTACAGACGGCCTTTCTCTCTCTCGGGGTCCCTGTCTGTCTGAGTGTCTCTACATCTGCAGTATCTCAGCTCTCCATCTCGAGGTCGCCTTATCTGTACAGAGAAGCAAAAGCCTGGAAAAACCTGGGCCGGCGTTAGACTGATAACAGATTGACTGAACAATAGTCACAACACCAGTTTATATTTGAAAATGTCTATTATTATACACCTCTTATCTCTCTCTAGGTGTGCAGTTATTCATCGTGATTTTCTTTTTTTGAGCCTTCATTTTAACGGCCATTTAACAAGGAAATATCACGTTTAACCAAGCGACGACGTGCGTGCCACGGTTTCTCAAGACAATCGCACACGTAACACAAACCTCTCGCCCATTCCCCGGCACCCGTTTTTTTTTTTTTGTTTCTTCCCTTTCGATTGGACCTCCAATCTGTCAGTCACGGCACTGATTGGCAGCTTGCGTGTAAAAGGCAAGAGTTTTTTGGGATTTAGCCTGGGGCGTCTGCGGTCAGCGCAATGTGTGTACTATAAATAATTCCACTCTGTGTGTCGTGTGATTGTGTGTGCAGGGAGAGAGCGAGAGAGTGAGAGAGCTACACACACACACACACACACACACACACACTGGGCTCAGGGCTTCCTCTCCTGTGAGCGTCTGCAGTCAGAGCGCAGGTACAATAGGGAGCATTGTTCAGCTGGCAGGCCCCTGCGTGCCGGCTCCCCCTCCGTACCTGAGCACGGAGACAGGTGTATTTCTCCTAGTCACGCATAGCCCTGCCACACTCCCAGCTGCCTACACACAGAGATCACTCACACACACACTCACACACACACACACACCTAGGAGAGCATCTACAGACAAAAGCTCACATTTACCTACGTGACACGCCTTTTATACCTCACATAAAACACGTATCTTTTAAAAAAAAATGTAAAAAGACATAAATGTCGAAGGGCTACACACTTGCACGGTATTTCTGGCAGAAAGTTGAGGTGCATTCTGTTGATAACCAGTGCTTTAGATTTGAAGTTTTTACGACGTGTGCTCTTTGACACAGAAACCTAATAAACCGAAGGCACCTGCAGGTTGAAGAAGAAAAAAAAAAAATCCCATGGCCACACTATGGTAAGGTTGCAGGAAAGGGTGTGTTTGTCTAAAGAAATTCCCTCTCTGGCCGGTGTAAGAGCGTGTGTTTCAGGAGGAAGGAGGAATGACTCACACACATGTCAGTGGTGCTGCCATGTCCGAGCCAAAAGTTCATTTCATTTCTGCTTAAGTGGGAAAACATGTTTGAGTAAACATGAGGAGCCCTGTTAGGGGGTTTGACATCTGAATGCAGGGAGAGAGGGGCGATGGAGGTAGATGACGAGCGCTCAGAATAAAGGAAGTGATATTTACATTACAGTTGAAAGTTAGGAATAACATAGGTGGGGGCGGGGGGGCGGGGAGGTCATTGATTACATGGTTCCCCTTTTGAAAGAGTCTCCCCTCCAGAGATCTGACTCCCTGAGGTGCTGGAAGTAGTCCAACCCTATCAGTCTCATAGCACAAGAGGATTAGCCTTTTATCCTTGGTGATTCTATAGAAAAGAGGTACACGCTGCATTATATCTTATTATACAGGGCAGGCACAAGCCATTTTTTACCCACTTTTTCACATGAGTAATCTTCACCCACGTCACTCTAAAAAATCCTCGCCGTGACCCCTATTTTTACTCTGCCCGTTCCCACGGAGAGGCCGAATAAAAAAAACACCCGACGGAAGTACGTGGAGTTACATGGAGCTGCCAACGTGGAATCCAACCTCCTGGCTGATGTTTGGTGATTTAATTCCCAGGCGGATGTAGAAATAATAACACCCATGAAAAGCGGGAGAGGTGGGGGGGGTAAATAAGGAGGGGAAACCAAGTGTGGCAGGCCAGTGAGCCTGCGGTGGGGGCCGTGCCAGTGAAAGGGCACGCTGTTATTGGGAAATACTTGTCATTTCTCATCTTGGTTTCCATGACGTCGCCCCCCTCCCTCCTCCTCGCACACCTAATAACGCAGCTCCCATCATACTTTAAGAGAGGCTGAGGAGTTAAATAGCAATGGTATGGCCTGCATTAGTAACCTCCTCAGTCGTTTCGGCCTCATAGGCTCTTGCTCTCTATCCTGTCGCTGGAGCTCGGGCACTCAGAGCCACATAAGGAAACATTTGTTCCCAGTCTGGTTGAATAGAGCCTTGTGTTAGAGGTAGTCAAAGAGATACAAGGGGATAGGACATCCAAACGGTCCAACACAAGGGCTCTGCTCTGAAGCCCCTCTCTGTCTGAGCCGGGCCAGTAATGAATGTCCTCTAGTCTTAATCACTCTCGGCGCAAACACACACACACACACACACACACACACACACACACACACACTGGAGATATGACTGACTCCATTGTCCTCCTCTATGTTTTGTATGTTGGAAGCAGAAGTCGTAGAGGTCATCACTACCAGTAAATATTAGATGTATTTTGCCACCACCAGATGATCCCCAGCTTGTATGGGCTTTATATATATATATATATATATATATATATATATATATATATATATATATATATATTCCGGCTTCATCACATACAGTTGTGCATCGTGACACATGTGCGCTGAGCAAGTTGCTCGTGCTGCTTGAGAATGCCTGCATCGTCCCTCCCGCTCCGTCGGCCTCGTTTCCCCTTGGATTCTGTGATGCATTCCTCCTTTTCCTCCCGTGTGTGTGTGTTTTTTTTTTTCGCTCTCTGGATATGATTATTCTTGTCACACCAATCTGGAAAACATTTGTGTGCACATTAGCACATAGCTAGGAACACGCTGGCGTGAGTAGGGACACGGGAGGAGGAGGATGCTGGGAGCACACATACACACACATGCATTATGCACATATACACATGCATTTTCATTTAATTTGACTGTGAGGAGGAAGGATTGCTGAGCCTTTATTGGTGACATTCATCACAAAGTTTTAGATACAAGATCATTACCTTTTAATTTCCTCTACAAGATCATTGCTAATACTTTAATTCAGGCTTGATTAATGATTAATGAGCTAAGGGTGCACTATGTCTTTTGTGCAAGCGAGGTCAACACAGTGAACCAGATAAAAAAAAAAAAGTGTAACCTTCCCTTTCTTACTTTCTTTTTTTCTCAAAAGGAAAAAAAAAAGAAAAAGAAAACCTTCACACAGCAGCGGTGGCTTAGGAATGCGAGACAGGAATGCTGTTGAGTTACTATAAAGGGGGTTTGATCACCGCTAACAATGTCTTTGTGTTTTCATCCCCGGCTCTAGTCACGCAATGCTGTGTGCGCAAACCTCCAGCAACTTTTCAACCCCGGCACACAAGAAAGCCATCAAGTACCTGCAATTGACAGAATCGCGTGCAATTCAGGTACTCCAGGATTGCACTGGAGCGCGGCCAAACGGGGAGTAAAGCAAAAGGCGGAGTGGAGCTTCACCTGCTTAAAGTGTAATGCACACTTATTTTCTTGTGATTTGGAGATAGGGGAAGAGTGGTGTTGTGAAGGGGGAAGACACTTTAACTTTATTTATTTAAGAATGCATAGAAATGATTCCATGCTATACTGATTATGTTATGAGCAATAAGTTTAAATAGATTCATTAATTACTAAAGTCAAAGTTTAGTCTTCTATCTGATCACTTTCAGCTACACTATATCAGTGAGTGCACAATTCAGGGATGCAATATGTTCACAATTTTTTTTTTATAAGGGCATTAAATTGACATGATCCGTGTTCTTTTTCCCCCCAAATGATTTTATTAGCAGGGAAGTCAAATAACCTCCTTACAGTCCAACACATGGCAAACCCTTAATGATGGCAGATGATAACTTTAATTCAACTTAGATCTCAATTATACTGTAAGTTCACATCTGTTCTAATTTTAGCCTTTTGAGGGCTCCGCTCCGCTCCGAGGAATCCACTCCTCGTTTTGAGGTTCGAGGCGAAGCTATGATCCCAGAAATACAAGCAAGCCTGGAGGTGGTTAGGACATGAAAGTGAGGTAAGAAAGACAAGAGATTCATTCATGGGAAGGTGATTCAAGGCACCGACATCCCTGTATCTCTGCACAGCGACAGATCATTATTACTCACTCACATTGCTCAGCCGGAGCTCACACGCAAGCCTGAGATCAAACTGACAGATGAGGAGCGATTCCAACAAGATTCTAGCAGCCTGTATTGAGGAGATAATAACTCACTGGACTGTTGCTGTTGTGAATAATAATACTACTAATAATAATAATCATTATTATTATAATTATAATACATTATTGAAATATCATCAACATGTAATCAAAACTCAGATAATTGATAGTGTCAGTAGGGCTTGTAAATATTATCAAAGGTTGACTTAATGTTAATGTTTTCCAGTAACAAACAACAACAAAACAATTACACTACACTTTGCTGACTGTTATTTTAAATTATGGTCCTCATTTTTTATTATTTTTTTTAATTGAAATTATTATTCCATATAATGTTCAGGGTTTTATGAGGCGTCACTGCAGTTCACGACGGGTTTGGCAGCCGCGACGATAAAGACTCCACGTCCCGGCATGCCTTGCGCGCCTACGTTGGCTCGGGGCAGCATGTGCTGCGCTGCTCCGCTCCAACTATGGCTCAGTGCGGCTCAGGCTCTTCGCGGGGGCGCATCGCGTCAGCCACAGCGACGCTGCTTGGAGCTCCGGCACAGACCATCACTTGCACTCGGACCACAACGAGGAACCAGCTACTTTTTTTTATTGCTTATTGGAAATAACCACACTGATCGATATGCTTGATTTATTTGTTTTGTTGTTGTTTGTTTTTCAAAGCAACCATCACGTCACGCAAACGGATTCTTTGGACGCACTAAAGGATTAAATGTTGCCGTTACAGCGCTGACACACGTGGAGTTATTATTATTATTATTATTATAGGTCAAACTTTATGATGGCCACCGCTGATGGATTTAACACTCCGGCTGTGGGATATGAGGAAATCCGTCCTCTGGATGAGCGGTGTCCGTCTCCCCTGCTGCCGGACGAGCCGTCTGTCGGACAGCCGGGTCTCCTGGGGAACTTCTCGCGTGTGGCCGCAGCGTCATCGGCGGCCACGACGTGATGATCCGTTGCGGTGGATTTTGACACGAGAAATAAAATAAAAAAAAGGAATATCCTGGAATATATTTTGGATGCGATGCTCAGCAGATGTCCAGCGATTTTGGATAATGACAGGACGCGTCTCCTCATCCGAACAGGTATGTGAGACTTCCACCCTTACAGGCACTTCTATGGTATGGCTGTCAGAAATGCATGCTGTCATTGCATTTGCATGGAGTTGTAAATAACTCCCACCACATGTGAGTGGTGCTCCAAAAGGGGGGGTCTGGTGCTCCAAAGTGGGGGGTTTGTTACACCACAAACAGAAAAGTTCAACAATAAAGTCTGTTTTGACCAAAGGTTCTGTCGTTATCTCCCTACACACCCATTTGGCCTACACCTTCACTACCAAATTGCACTCAACAATGGAACTCCTCTCACATCTGGTCAACTCTTATCAAGTCAGGGTCTAATCCTGTCTGTGGAGGGGGGGCTGGGGGGCGTGTTTGATATGTAAGCCTTGTCAAAACCCCCCCCTGATCTGCTCCATGTTCACCTCTGGGGTCATAACACGCTCATCTCCCCCCTCAAATCGGTGCAGTTGCGTTACATAACCTCTGTTCACCCGGACATCGCCATACACCTGCAGTGCCAGGTGTCGGCAGAGCCTGTCATAAGCTGCGAGCGACCCAGGTGCAGTAAAGTCAATGAACAGTGTGGATACAGTGACCATAGAGAGCAAGTGTGCAGTCCGCCCACCTCTCCCACAGTGACTCCATTCAGGTGGCGGTAGATCCGTCTCCAGAGCGTTTTTCTTTTTTTTTTTTGCCCACATGCCCGCCATGTGAAGCGGCTGTCAGTGGAGCTACCTGACGCACCGCACGTATGCAGAGGTCTAATGCACATGGCACAGGTTGGATGATGCGTAAGATGGGTGGGAACCCCGCAGGTGCATTGTGACGGTGAGCCATGTGGGGGTCAGCATTCAGGGTTCCTGCAGGGTTTTGGTGCACAGCAGATGTGTGTTTGGTTCTTATCTGATGAAGCTTCCACCTTCCTCTTCCTCCTCCGTCCACTTCCTCAGCGAAGGAGAGTTCTGCCTATTGTCGGGGCTAGGGGACAGAGCCCCACTATATGTCTGTATACAGCGCAGTGCATGGACCCGGCAACCCCCCCCCCCCCCCCCCCCCCCTCCCACACACCCCCTCCATTAAAAATCTTCTCCAAACAAGACCCCCTTTCTCCACTGAAGAGGGACCCTCTGTCTAATGCCAAGTGACTCTCATGGCCAGCATTGACGGTGGGACACTTGCCTCACAAAAGGAGCTGAAGTGTCAAATAAACTCGGTCAGAGCCCCCGACACACAAGAATTCCTTTATCTGGCACCCTGGGAGGCGGACAAAGACAGACTTTGTGTCAGTGAGCAGGCCTTGACTAAACACTGGGGCTTTTTTTTTTTTTTTTCCTCTTCTTACTCCTCTTCTCCCAACTTCTGCCTCGTCTTCCTCCTCCTCCTTTTGTCGTTTGAACGGCGGAGCGGGAAGCACGTCTGTTGACGTGACCCCCGGCATCTGTCCCGCACACGGCCACCATGCGAACGCAGATGCACCCGCTCTCACGCACAACCCCCCCCCCCCCCCCCCCCCCCCTCCAACTGTTGGACATCAAAGCAGCCAGGATATTCCGACAGACGTAGATACTTTTGTTTATGTCTTTGGTCCGGAGTTGAGCAAAAAGCGAAGCAGGAATTTGCTTTCTCACAGGGCTGAGTGTGCTGGCTGAGCCGTCATATGATATGCTTGTGGCGAACCGCAGTAGAGAGCCATATACACACACACCAGGGTCACAGTCACTTAACAAGCCCCGTATTTACACCACTCAACATTTCCAAGGAACTTTCTCATCACTTGCAATTACTCGAGTTCAGATTCAGCCGTTTTATACGTCAGTTACATGAACAGATCTCCTCGCGCTCCACGTTTGGACAGTTTCCCACGAGTTAGATTATTATTTCCCTTACCTGAAAGTGTGACCTGGACGAATCAGGAAGTGCATGTGCTTCAGACTAAACAGGCCAGCTTTTATGCAGTGATTCTATAGAGCTCCGCAGCCTTGAGGTTAAAAACCTAGTCTGTGTGGAAGCAGGCCCAAAGGGCTGGAAAATGACCTCATGCAGCGTTTGAGACGACGCCGAAGCTGCACCACCAGAGTCGTGGGCCCCCGGAGCTGGAGCTGGCCCCCCCCCCCCCCCAGTGATAGACGTGTGCATCAGGTCCCCTCAGGCGTGCTAATACAGGCCTGCCAGAGAGCGATAGTCCCCGGCACGGTGGTTAAGGTAAACAGATCAAGTTGCTGTGGTCGAGGCGCGTTAATGGCGTGTTTATGAGCTTAAGTCGAGTGGTGATTTATCAAGTCTAAACTCAAGGCTCACCTCAGGTCCTTGGCCTTGAGCGAGCCCTGTATCTGGTGTGTGTGTGTGTGTGTGTGTGTGTGTGTGTGTGACATTGCACACAGGTGACAACACCGACGGAGCGGCGTGACCTCCCGTTGAACCGAGTCTCCGTGTCGTGACCAACTTTCGACCGCTGAAAGGGGAAATGGAAAGCAATAGAAGCGGTTATTATAGATTAATTACACCCTATTTTTGCAGCAAACGTGCCCTCAGCATTACCTCATCAGGTCTGCGGTGCAGGAGGTTGAAATCCCCTGGAAAATATCCTTCCATCATTAGTGTCAGATAACCTTTTAATGAGCTCCATGAGAAATATCAGGCTGTTGCAAAAAAAAAAAAAAAAATGAAAGCTGGTGTGTATCCTTTCATATAGAGCACCGTTCACACACTGTGTGTGTGTGTGTGTGTGTGTGTGTGTGTGTGTGTGTGTGTGTGTGTGTGTGTGTGTGTGTGTGTGTGCGTTTAGAATGGGCTCTAAAGTTTGTCTGAACAGGAGAACTGTCATTTATTAGTAGTGCGGGAACAATGGGGAGCTTGTCTCCGGGGTGGTGGGGGCCAGCGGGGGGGCCAGAGGGGGGCCGGTGGAGCCAGGGGAGGGTGGCCTGAGATTGGGCAGCAGCCTCTGACCAAGAACAAGCCCCTGTCTGATGGAGAGAACTGCTGACCCTTCCTGAGTAAAATGGCACCTTTGTTTCGAGGTGTATGTGTTTGTGCCTATGTGTTTATGTGTGCGAGAGGGAGAAGGAGAGAGGGAGGCTTTTTGAAAAGCCGGGAGCACTGTGTAAAGTGTTTTTTTTTTCTCCTCGGTTGCTTTTCCCTCCATTTGTAATTTTCTCTGCGCTGCGAGGAAGGAACACGTGTAAGAAATGGGGGGTGCTGCATTCTAACATGCCAGAGGATTCCCCCCCCCCCCCCCCCCCCAAAAAAAAAATTGGAAATGAAGATGAAACCCAGTGTTTTGAATATCAGCTCTGAGGACATGCACTCTCCTCTGTCATGCTCCACAAAGCTCCAGACCTCTGTGACACGATGACACCAGACCACCTCCTCAAACTAATTAGCTGTTTTGTGTTTTGCCTCTGGCCCGTTGCCACAGTGTGCTGCTTTTTTATCCCCGCTGACGAAAACCAGCATTTGTCCATCCTCCCTCTAATGATGCTCATGAGGGAGAGCTGCTTTGTTTAAACAGGAGGGGTAAAGAAGCAGAAAGGGGGGAGATGGGGGTGGGGGGTGGGGGTACGTGCTGGTGGCAGCAGATTGCCGATTTCCTACAGGGGGAAACCGCAACTTAACGTGTGTACAGGAGGGCGTGTTTATCCTGCTTTTGGGAGGCATCAGGAAGTGGTAGGCTTAGAGAGACAGACAGCTCGAGTAAGAGAGCTTTAGAGGAAGTGGTGAACATGAGTGTGTGTGTGTTAGGGGGGAATGATGCCTCTGGGTCTGGCACTTAAAGCGCGTTCTCTCTTTAAAAACCACCCTCTGCACCTGGTGTTCAGACCTTTTTTTTATTTCTCCCTCCTCGTATGACCTGCTGTTCCCCATTGGGTGATAAAGTCTGACACACTCCCTCCGACTGCCATTGAAACCCTGCCATCCCTTCTGTCCTTGACCTCCTGCGGGAATACAGAAGAAAAGTGAAAGGAAGATGGGTGGAGGATGGGCTCTTTTTTTTCCTCCGCGTCCCAAACAGTGTAAAAACACAGGGGCATCTCTGTCAGGCCCGGATGCAGACAGACGGCACCTTATTCAAACCCCACTCAGCCGCAGGAAGGCTGCTGGCACCACCCACCTCACTACGAGGACAGGATGGAGCTGCAGAAGAGTCGTGAATAACGGACGCTGGGGATGCCAGCGGGTGTTTTCGGTGTAGAAGTGTGGCACGGGTTTGCCTTCACTTTCACAATAGAGTGGAAGTCCATGAAATTGAGTTACATATTCTTTCCCCCTACCCGAAACCGTGATTTCAATCCCTAGCAAGTGTTATTTTATATATATATATGTGTGTGTGTTTTATGTGTGTCCCTATGGAGCTCCCAGGTGTATATTGGTGGATCTCCAGGTGTCGTCTTGCCCTGGCCTAATGCAAAAGAAAAATCTGAAATAACGATCTTGGTTTCGCGGCGCTTTAAATACCAAACATTCCTTCTCCCTTTTTCTCTCACTTGTGACCTCACTTGTTCTTTTCCGTGCTCCCCTCTCCCATTGTCTTCCCCTCTCGCAGACGTCACATTCCACCGAACCTGTGACCACATTCGGCCTCTGCTTTTGCTGGGTGCGGGTCGCCACGGCAACTGCCGACGAGTCACACCTTCGCGAGTAAGCCATCCTCATTCAGGAGTTGTTGTTTTTTTTTAAACCGATGCACTCTTTCACTCCTCCTCCTCCTCCTCCTCCTCCGTTTTCTTTCGTTCTCAGCGGGGAGGATAAAGGAGACATTTTCAGTGTGAAGAGGGGCGTGAAATTTCCTCTGTGACCTCCCCGGGACACAGCAGACCACCAGGCTCCTCAGACGAGTGTGTGTGTGTGTGTGTGTGTGTGTGTGTGTGTGTGTGTGTGTGTGTGTGTGTGTGTGTGTGTGTGTGTGTGTGTGTGTGTGTGTGTGTGTGTGTGTGTGTGTGTGTGTGTGTGTGTGTGTGAGAGAGAGAGAGAGAGAGAGAGAGAGAGAGAGAGAGAGAGAGAAATCCTTGCGTGGGAGATCCCGCGCGAGGCTCGCTGACGGAATTTAGTGCGTGTTTTTATTTTCTCTGTTTAAAGGTGATTTAATGAGGTGGCGTTACAGTGTTGCCACATAAAAAAAAAGTGTAATTAAGTTGGATTAAGTGTTCTTTAGTCGGATTAAGTGTTTTGACATTCATACGGTGCACACAAATGATGCTTTGTCACATAAAAGCATGGGCCGGCTGAGATGCTCCCACGTTTGAGGCTCTCCCAGTAGGCAGACCCGGATGCTACGCTGGTCGTGCTGCCACAGTGAGGCCCTGAGCCTCTGACATGCTGTGGAAGTGGCTGTCAGTGTCCCTGACCAGAGACACAGATAAGCGTGCAGAGCCAAAGTGCTGTAGTGACAGCTTAAATGACTGGAGGTTGCCCAGACGGTCAGGCTGTTATCACATGGCAACGCTGGTTCAACAGGGTGTGGAAAAGAGACGGCCCTTCAGCGGGTAGAGGGTTTAAATGTCGGGACTGGCTAATGGGCTGCATAGAATGGGTTTGATAACAATGAGGTACATTTAGTCTCTGTTACATCTTTCATTGAGAACATTGGCTGTTGTAGTGCAGTCCTGTTGTCTGTTTGAGTTGGCCTTTGTGCATTTGTTAGACTCTGCTGCACCCTTGTGGACAACATAGGCAAAGACAGAATAACAGTGCACTGGGCTGCATTCCCTCTGCTGGCCACTAATGATGCTAATACATGTCTGTTGTGCTTACATTCCATCACCCATAGGAATATAGAAAATACAACTTAAAGTAATAAATTTGTATGCTTCATTCAAAATAAAATCTATATTAAAACTATATTTAACTAATTTAGCATTGTGCTGCCCAGTGACATACTAGAGTGATCAATGACTAACAAGAAATACAAAAAAAAAAAAAAAAAGACACAAGATAGATGTATAGATATATTATAACTTATCACTTTGGGTGAATGTTACTGTATTAATGTAAAACATTCAGTGATGATTTCCGAACTTTAAGCAACATAATACTGCCATATTCTCAAATCGCCACTAGAGGTCAGTGTTTGCTCCTTGTTTGGAGACATACAGGAGGACTCCACTGTAATGTACCCTCTATACATATAAGGGTATGGATGTCACATATTCTGGTGTTTCCTCAGTTGTTTTTCTATTTTCAATGTCATGGTCAATACAAAGTTAGAGGTCAAACTATGTCTTTGTGCAATACTGATTGTATATGGTCTGAATATAAGAGCAGAGCGTCAGTCTTTTCTTGATGTGTAATTATGACGACAATAACAGAGATAAGAATAACAACTATAATGATAAAAAACATCATGATATCATATGGAGCGAGACTATTTGTTTTAAAATTGACAATTTCAAAATCAAGATGGTACATTACAAGCAGCCAGTGTGAGTTGGCTAGTACAGAAGTCATGTTTCAGAATCAGAATCAGAATCAACTTTATTGGCCAGGTTTGCATAACAAACAAGGAATTTGACTCCGGTTAACCTTTGCTCTCAAGTACAACACACACTAAAAAAAAAACAGTAAAAATAGAAATAGAAAAAATAGAAATAGAATAAGGGCAGTAAGCTATGTACAAGAATAAATACAGTATTTACAGATAAATAGATGCTATGGGTGGGATAATACAATTGTCCGGAGGGGGAGTGCGGCCTTGTTGTCCCTGTCAAGGTTGCCATGGTCGTGGACACCCCAACAGGCACAGACAAGACGCAGGATGCAATATACAATTGAAAAGAGGGTGGGAATAGTGCAGTATCAGTATCGGCCGAGTTTTTTGATGTATTAATAACAATATTGTAACTGTAAGATTGAAGTGCACATGACATGAGGTAGATGAGCAGAAGGGTGGTATTTCTGAGTGTTCAACAGAGTGACAGCTTGGGGGAAGAAGCTGTCTTTGTGTCGGCTGGTTTTGGCAAACAGTGCCCTGTATCGTATACCAGAGGGAAGGAGGTTGAACAGTTTGTGACCAGGATGTGAGGGGTCTGTAGAGACAGTACAGATCCTGGATGGAAGGGAGGTCAGCTCCAATAATCCTCTCTGCAGCCCTTATTGTCTGTTGCAGTCTGGCCCTGGCTCGTTTGGTGGCTGACCCAAACCAGACAGTGATGGAGGTGCAGATGACAGACTGAATGATCGCTGAGTAGAAAGTGGTCAGCAGCTCCTTAGGCAGATTCAACTTCCTAAGCTGTCTCAGGAAGTATAACCTCTGCTGGGCCTTCTTCTGGATAGTGTCAATGTGGGGAGACCATTTTAGGTCCTGTGAGATGGTTGATCCCAGGAACCTGAAGGAATCCACATTGGACACAGTGTCATTCTGAATGGCAAGGGGGAGGAGTGGTGGGGGTCTTTTCCTAAAGTCCACTGTCATCTCCACAGTCTTCTTGGGGTTAAGCTCCAGGTGGTTCTGACTGCACCACTGGACCAGCTTCTCCACTTCCTGTCTGTGAGCAGACTCATCACCATCCTGGATCAAACCAATGACGGTGGTGTCATCCGCAAACTTCAGGAGTTTTACAGATGGGCTCTTTGAGGTGCAGTCATTAGTGTAGAGGGAGAAGAGCAGCGGGGTTTTCATATTTGTTGGTGTTTGTTAAATGCAGGCGGTGGCATTCTGCACCAGTTGAAGTTGGTGTATTTCTGTAGTCCAGACAAAAAAACAAACAAACAAACAAAAAAAACCCATCAAAAGCATGTAAATAGCTCTAAAATAACAGAGGCTCAATAATGGACACCTGTGGAACTACATAATTAATCATTTTGTTATAATAACAGAGAAAGTTCTCAACCTTAGCAGGTTTAAGAGCTGTTCCCTTCAGGCCAGAGATCTTCAGCAGAGTTACTGCAGGGGGTCTCCCAAAGTATTTGATCCCAAACCTTTTTTCTTCCAAAAACTTCCCAAAATACACATTAACATGAATACAAACTATTATAAGCAAATGTAAATCTTCCTATTTGTTAAATGTTATGTTGTGAAATTGTGATGCAGAAATGTCAATATAGAATTAAAATGTTATATAAATACATGAATCTGTCAACAATTATTATTTTAACGGCTTAGCATTACATACATCATTACAAAGTACTTTATACCTGGCACTACAGGTATAAAGGCTGTACTACACATTATTGTTTGCCAGGTTTAATAAGCTACACAATTTTATACGATATGTTTTAGGGTGTCCCTCCACTGTTTCATTATAAGACTATAAGCTTGAAGGCACAAGCATTACAGTCACCTCAGCTGTTAAAAGTAAGTTAGGAAACCTCCATAACTATCTCTTCTACTGCAAGCTCTAAAACCTGAAAATGTTCAAAATATTCTTGTTATCCATAAAACAGATCAAATGGGCTGAAATGTATTTCCTCTGACACCTTGGATAAACATTCTTATTTACAAACCGGTCTGTGATTACTGAATGAGGTTGGTCACGAGTTGGAGAACTGTTCATAATCAATGAAATAAAAGGAGCAGCCGTGGGGAATGCGTGTTTGTTGGGCTGCTATCTTAAACAAAGGCAGATGATTTCATGTGTGAAACTAATTCAAGAGACGGTGATGGTTTGAAACTGGGTGAGGTGGACCAGATTATTGTCTGTAGGTAGATGATGTGGATCAGGTGATATTCAGGTAGTATCTTGCTAGGTTCCACATCAGCCACACGGTGTCGCTCTTGCATCACGTTACGAATGAGTAGACGCCGTCCTCAACTATACAATGAGCAGTTTTCTTCTTTTTGTTAAAGTTTCCTCGTTTTGATGAACACATGTCCATGTCTTTAACTTGGTATGGTTTAAAATCTATAGGTGGAGATTTTGAATATTGATTTTTACATTCTTATGTTAATAAAAAGTTAAGCTGCAACTGTAGGTATAGTGCACTCAGTACACGACTGCACGTCTCCTAAAGCTTAGTATCAAATTCAATCACTAGATGGCAATGTGGTAACATGAAATATGTCCCCACCCCCCCTCTGGAAAGTAAAAGCTACTTTGCATGTCGGGGTAACCCTGTGATCTCTGGAGTAATGGATGCAGATTGGCATTATTATCTTCTTATTGCCCCTCATTGTGGCTCATCTCCCTTTGAAGATCAAAGTGGCCGCGGCGTGTCTCTGTGCGCGCCGACGCTGATAAACCCCGAGTGAACTTCAATAAAGCCAACTGTTCCTTTTGGAGCGAGGGCTGAAAACCTCAAAGTAAGAGATTTCAGTCATTTGGGCAAAGTTGGCGACATAAGACAAGGTGGTGCGGCTGAAACGCCAGAATGACTGGAAGAAAGATTACCGGTGGCATCGTTAAGGAACAGGTGGGGCAGCTTTCTGCTTGGGTGACAGTAATGGTACAAGTATAATGCCACTTGCTGTTCCCACAGGTATTCAGCTTGTGCTTCCTAGTTTCAGGTATGTGTCAGGCAGGGTGATTTACAGGAGTGCTGGCAGTTTATAATTGTTGTTGTTGTTTATTGTTTCATGCATGTGGTTGAACTTTAGAAAATGAAAAAGTTCTCTCTCGGCTCATTCCAACAACTTTCCTTTTGAATATTGAAGAGCTCTCAGCAAGGCCTGGCCTTCCCGCTTCCTGTCGGCGCTTGCACTCGCGTTCGCATTCGTTGGAACGCTGTTGACCAATCGGCGAGTTGCATTTCAGAGTATGTGGTTATTCAGGTTCCCGTCTGTTGGAGATTATGGGAAAGGGTGTCATGGGAAGAAGCTGTTATCCTGTGTGTGTTGTGCAAATGTTGGATATTTATCATGCATCACCTCCACGTTACACGTGTGCACATGAGCAGCAAAGCGTCTTCAGATGCAGGTTCAGTGCATTTGTGTATCGGTACTGTGTGTGTGTGTGTGTGTGTGTGTGTGTGTGTGTGTGTGTGTGTGTGTGTGTACTTTACAGCCACACCTCTCGCACTGGTACGAGTATGTCAACTTGTCCCTAATCTGCAGCTAATCAGTTTTCTCCCCTTTTGGGTTTGTATCTAAGGGGACTTTAGCCACCTTGAAGAGCTGTGCTACCAAGTGCACACACACACACACACACACACACACACACACACACACACACACAAAGGCAACAGCCTCCTGCATAACCTACACTTGTGTGCCGTTCCTTCCGGATCTCTCTTATCAACCTTCCTTTCTTCCGAAAAAAAAACCTGAACCAAATACCAAACTGTGAGCTTATCAGAGCTGCTGGCCACTGTTTGCTCCTCTTTTCTTTTTAATTTCAGTGAAAGTGCATGCTCGCCTTTTGTGGAGGGCGTGTTGACATTAGCACCTGCATCGAAATCGCGTCCGTTTCCAGCGTAGCCCCACCAACAGGAGTCGGTTGTTGCGACACCGCTTCCAGCTGCTAACCTTCCCCAACTCTTCCAAGCTCTACAAAAAAATACTCATCCCTCGGATCCCTCCATGATCGATGATCCTTTCAACGGGTTTTGATAGCTGCCACCTCGGGGCTCACCGAGTCGAGGACCTGACCAGACGCGTCCGAGGTGGGCGGGGACTGCAGGAGCTCGCTTGCCTTTGAGGCCAGATGATGTTTTTTTTCCCCCAAGTTCATGTTTATTTCAGACAATATGTTGAGGCACGGCGGAGCGGGAAAGGTGAGCAGTCGAGGTGCAGCCGAGGTGGGGCTTCGATGGAGATACGGAGGAGGAAGTGTTTAATCTGTCTAGTCGATGGCTCGGGTAAACCTGTCTACAGATCCTAGTTAATCATCCACTCTGGACTCTGGCTTTCCGTACTTTGCAGGCAAGCGAGGCTTTAGGAAACCATTCCTTCATTAGCTGCATTTTTCACATTTCCAACCTCAGAATGCAACCACATTTTTGCCGCGGTGCAATAAAATAATACATGGCAAACTATTTCTTATGCTCTCTGCGGTCGACGTTAACGGGGCGTCGTTAGTGGCGGCGGCTCCTTAACGGGCCTTCTTAATGTACGTAGCCCCACCTCTCTCCGCTCAACGCCCTTCCACCCTTCCACCGTGAACCTCCACTGTAACACTGGCTAACACAAGCTTCTCGTAGCGTAGCTGGAGCAGACGCGTAAACACAGGGAGGACATTAGCGGCGGCTGTAGCGAGCTTGGGTTTCAGGGTGGTGTAAGAGAGGGCGGTGTGGGTGAGGTGGGTACGCATGTTTGTGTGTGTTCCCCCATTTGTTTACGAAGCCTGCACTCCTCCACTGTAAACTTTGCCAGGCGAGCCGCTCTCAGACATCTGTCTCTCTCTCTCTCTCCGATATACACAAACACACACACACACACACACACACACACACACACACACACACACGAATCCCCAAGTTCATTCCACACTAGCTGCAACTTGAAATCCAAACCCATGCTTTAAAAAAAAAAAATCTGCACATATTAAAAAGAAAAGAAAGGAAAAAAAAAAAAAGCGGGTAATCCACCTCCAGATATAATTACAGCTGTGGCATTTGTGAAATCAGGGGGAAAGTGTATTAATTGTGCGTCATGTGCGCCGCGTGGCTGGTAAAGCCGGGGAGGTATGTCGAAGTAACCGTTTTTACTGTTACTCAGAGGTTTCGATGGAGAAGCCCGGTGGCCTGGAGGACGGGGGCAAAGGTCGCTCAGGTGAGGTCGGGGCTTTTTCCGTCCTCCTGCAGAAGTGCGGCGCCACGCACCGGGCCGACTTTGCTCTGGCCGAGTCCAGACGTGCCGGGGGGAAGAGGCGGAGAGCAGATTGAGAAAAAGGGTTTTTGGAAAATGTGAGCGAAGTGGTCAGGGACCTGGTGGTTACTGATGGCAAGTCCCCCCCCCCCTCCCCACCCTGCCAGCTGCCAGCTTATCGACTTTAACGACATGAGCGAGCGATGGCCAGTCCCTCTGCCCCCTGGGTCTCCGTGTCCTTCATGCCCGCCAAGGCAGCGAGAATGGCAGCAGTGCACCAATAAAGCCCCACATGGTACTGATTGAGGGTATTAAAGTTCCCTTTCTCCCTCGCACGACTTCACCCATTCGCTGATTCATGAAGATCAAAGAACGGGGGAACGGCCCGGCACGTTTGATAATCTCCACGCATCGGATGTCTCCTTCAAATTGCCCCGATGCAGCTTTCCTTTTAATCATCTAATGAACAGGTTTGCTGAAATAATATAAACACCATCCTAGGGCTGAACTGCTTCTTTTTCTTTTTTTATTCAACAATTTTTCCCCTTGTTTTTGCTAAACCTTTACTGTGGGGCACTGCAGGGCAAAAAACGGATTTGCCAGTCCCCTTCCTACTGTAATTCTCAGCTCACCTCACCTATCAGCCCCCCCCCCTCCTGTTGAACTGTTTTGGAAGGAGCTCCAGGGGCAGTATTCATTTAAGAGTCCGATATAAACAGGCATTAAAAGGCAGCGTGGTCTTAATTAGCTGGAGCGGCTCGTATGTTTGGTGCGATTGTGTCATGTTTATACTACAGTGTGTGTGTGTGTGTGTGTGTGTGTGTGTGTGTGTGTACATGCTGGGTCAGGCCACTGTGCTAATCACCTAGCCTGAGTTTTATTGCCCTATGCGATGGCGTAACGATGCTGAGGTTAGACAGACCCCGCCGCGGTGACACCGGTGACTGATAACTGTTAATGCCACCAGTGTAAATGCATCTGTACCTATAAGTCTCACCAAAAAGACGTCAGGAGTGAGAAAGAAGTGCAAGGCTTCATCGAGGCTTCCTCGTCCCGACGGCAATTTCTCAGATTTATGTCGGGGATGAAAATGAAATAACTGCCTCGCTCCCGGTTCCGTAGAGCTACCTGCCCATGTGCTGTACAGTAAAGCAATGACATTTGGCCCATTCATAAAGAGCCATAAAAACACCTTATGATGTCTGGGTTTCTGTAGCCAGGCCATTAAGCTGTAAAGCCCTATTGTAAAAATCGAGATTGAGCCGATATAGTTGAGGAGAGTGCAGCGAAGATGAAAAGGGCCCTCGCTCAGCCGTACTTTCATAAAACCTGCAGTGGGCTTGGTTCTATTTTTTTGTTACCGGTAAGCACACGGGAAAATTCTTTGAATTCCCCCGGCCTCACACCCTCGCTCTACTTTCGCCGCCCAGCAGCCAGCGCCTTTTGGCTACACGGGGCTTGTTTGCGCCGTGTTTGACGTCACGGAGAGATCAATTAGCTCCCTCAAATGAGCCGGTTGTTGCTCTCCCCACTCCAGTTAAAAAATATATATATATTTTACTTTATAACTTGCACGTTGGACTGAATCTGTAGATAAGAAAGAGAATGCAAGCATAGGGACATTTAACCTGACACACACACACATAATAATAATATTCAGCCACTACTGTGTAGGTGGGCCAGATCGCACATACTGGTCTGACCGTACTGGAAGCAGTCCACATGTGTAAGTTTGGACGCCTCCTGCCCTTTTCCCTCTGTCCGTCGCCTCCTCTATCTATAATTGTGTCCCAGACCCAGACATGTCCATAAATAAACGGGGTCTCCCTCTCCTCAACCAGACCCAAGCCATGTTTATGTTTGGGCCTGTGTTGGGGGGGCATCTGGACCACTGGGCCTGCCTCACCGCCTCTCTCCGGGCTCAGGTGGAATCAAGATGTGCCACCAAACACCAGCATCTGCTTAATGGACTAACATAGCCTCATAACAGTACCATTGGGTCACTGGATGTGTGTGTGTATATATATATATTTTCGTTTTAACACTTTGCAGTCTCAGCAGAGCACTTCAGATCCAGATCTAAACGTGTTTTTAGAGGCGGTGTCGTTTTATAGTTATTATATCTATTTTCTTTCCATGTCTCCAGAATACAAACTTTACTTTTTGGTCAGAATAGCATAATCTTCCTGTTCCTGCTTAATCTACGTAATCTTTAAAAAAAAAAAAGAGAGTGAGAGAAAATTTGTCATGACAGACAGTGGAGGAGGTTTTTTGGTTTATTTGCATTAGCTGGATGTGGTCTCCTGGTCTTCATTTCATTTGGTCCAGGAGCCAGGCTATTAAAACTAATGAACACTTATTACCCTGAGTTGGATCCTGAGCTCCTTGCTAAACATCCCTTCTGTAGCGTGTTTGTTTTACTTGTACCTGATTATTCAAACAGAGCAGTAAAACATGTGGCGGAGCCGTTGCCGCTGGTCTTTACAGGTCGTCCCATAAACAGTCTGATCCGTGATACGTGATTGGACATGAGAGCCACGTTTTTTTGTTTTTTTTTTATATGAGAAACACGGGTGGTCTCCGCTTTTCCTTCACTAATCATGTTATTTGATTTAATGTGCAATCTGATGTCGGGATACTACACCGTTATTATGGAGCAATTCTGATTTCGTGTTAACGCGTTGCAAGTTTTTGCAAATCTAAACGTCTGCATGCATTTTCGTGTGTCCAGATTATTTTGGTATGTCAAATCAAGACATCTGCTTTGCAAATGTGTGAGCACATGGAAGCACATTATGTTATTGTAGGGCTGATAAGATGAAATGTATCGTCAAAACGATTTATTCATGTCCAGCATTTCTTTTTTGATATAGTTTCTGTCGTGACCACAAAGAAAACGGGGCTGAACAGTTAAAACAAGAAGTGCTTGTACCTAAATGGTGGTTTTATTATAGTTTTATAATAATAAAAAAATATCATAACCTGCCACCTAAAATGTCATGTTTCCTCGACAATAATTTCAGCTTTTAATTTTGTCCTAAAGTTCGTATTTCATTATTGTGATGTTGAACAGTGTTGATAGAAATCACAGCATGTAATTGTTTCTGAGAATTTCATTGCCGATATAAACAACGCTCACTCGGACACGTTTGTATGTTAGAAGACGTTCGGTGCTCCTAGTTTAAGATGTACAATCTGCCACCAGTTTCAACTTGTCGCCTTTTTTATCGCGGCTTCGACAACACCAGGATTTGCTCGCTTGATGGCTTTATAATTGTTTGCTGATCGCCAGGTGTCAGATTATAGCGACAACTGACAGATGCACTGACTGCTCTAGGTGTGTGTGTGTGTGTGCACATATGTCCACGTGTATTTCTGTTTTCGCAGAGTGTACCTGAGCCCTGTGCACTGAATAAATGGGTATTGTTGAGGGAAGGAGAGCGCTCCTTCTTCTGACTCCTCCGCCGACACTTGTGGTTTTTAATATGATACGTGCATGAGGAAATACACAACGTGTCAAGCACAAATCCGTCAAAAAACGAGATGGAGCTCGCCTTTCATCCTCCAGCACTGCTAAACCCCCCCCCCCAAGCGAAACCCCTCCCACTCCCGCCGGAGCCTCCTGTCATCCCCAGCTGGAATTTCCCCTGGAGTCGGACTTGTTTAAACCCAATGAAACATTGTTGGGAGGCATGCCGCTTTAATGGCACCTTATTGTTTGTCAAACACAAGATAAAAGTGCACCTTTCGAGAGAAAGGGGAAGGGAGCGAGGGAACGGGGGAGGAGAGAGCGAGCTTAGGGCGGAATGGAGTGATAAGCCTGAAAACGAGAGGACAGAAAAAACCCCTTCCTGTCTGCTTTTCTGCCAGTGACATTACCTCTGCCCCCCCGACGAGGAAGTATATCAGCCCTTTTTTCTTGCTGAAACACTATATGGTGAAATTAAAAGGTAGGGCTGCACGGCTGCTGTGTCTAGGTCAGAGCGCTGGTTCGAACACTCTCGTATTGTGTTTCACTTAACATGCTATCATTGTAAAAAATCTGTAATTAGATATAGAACACAAGGCACCACACCTATAAATCTAGCACCATTATAAAGGCCTGTGTTGGCTTGATACCTGGACTCCACCTACGTCAGTGGCACAGCTGGCAGTGTGTGTGTGTGTGTGTGTGTACTCTGAGGTTATAGACTATACCAGTCCCTGTTGCACTTAGTTGTTCTGCAGCTTTGCTCTAAAGAGTTCAGAGATCTCACAACAGCAAGGAGCCTCCTTTTACAACCCGATTTTTTCGTTTTTTGGACTGAAAAATCGCAGAACACATCAGAACATTGCAGCATGACGTGGGGCCCCGGGGAAGTTTGTGTAAAGTAACGTAAAGCAGGAGAGATGTGGGTCCAAAATGTTGTGAAGGCCTCTGGAAAGAGGTCCAGGTCCTCAGAGTGTCTTAAGTGTTGCTACTGGTGGAGGAAATACCGAATCCTCACTGCAGGATCCTTCCTCTGTGCTCTCCTGGAGAGAGGGCGGCCCCCAAAGTGCCTGATAGCGAACGTTTTTCTTGGATGCCTCACAAAGTCTTTCCCACACATCTGAAGATGCCTTTTTTTAAAAATCACAGAACAGATGACAACGCTTTGGTGTCCTGCCGCCACCCCTCAAACTGACCGTCTACTTCCTCTTTTTTGTTTTGGTTTCCCTCTCTCTCTCTCTCTTTACCCCCTCGTATGAGCTAATCCCTTTCCACATAGAGCGGTCAATTAAGAAGCTTAGCCGATAGGGAACGAGACCATTTTGGATGCATTGTATGTGTGAAAATGCGGTGAAAAGGGCTGGGTTGTGACTGGCCCTCCAGCCAAACAAAAGAGCCAAAATGGTTTTGGTGGGATTCATTCACCAAAGTGGAAACAAAAAAAAATCGAGTCGAGGAAATCTCACGTCCCCGGCTGGTTTTTGTTGCACAAGTGGTTTGGATCAGAGGGGGTTTTCCGATGTCACAATCGTATGCTTTTGTAACCATAGCAATGCTGACATAAGCATTTCTGACCTTTTGTCTCGGATGGAGGAAAAACATGGCAAAGCAGCATCTTGTACACTGCGCACACACACACACACACACACACACACACACATGGTTTCTTGATCTGCTTACTAAGATTAGACACAAATCACCTGGCTTATGACGCAGCAAAAAATGTGTGATTAAGACGGTTTTAGCCATCTACTTTTGTCTCATTAAGGAAAACACATTCCACAAGTCTTGTTTAACTCGTTGAAGCAGTAGTCCAAGATAAGATACACACATACATGTCATTATATACTTTTATTGCATCCCATTTAAAATGCACCCATTTTTTCAGCAGTAGAGGTATATCTAATCCACCTTAAATGAGCTGCAGGCCCCTTTTCCTGCCGTGAAGTTTGAGATTGGTCTGGTGGTGAAAGAAATGCTTTCTGTGTACAAAACATAGACGAGATGTGCTTCGGAACAGACTCTGTGCTGTTGCTGCTGGAGAGCAGAGAAGAGGTGAGGGAGAGAGGAGGGTGGGGGGGGGGGGGGTAATTGCCACATTAAGGGGAAGGAATTCAAAATAAATGTAATCTCCCAATCCCTTTCACCCCCCAAGAGGTTTACAGTGAGCATGCTCGGTCTTGTTGTGAGACGCAAGGGGAGCACAGAGAGGGTGAAATGGAGATGGAGAAGAAAGAGGGCGAGGTTCTGATCGAGGTAACTGACTGGCAAACTCGTGTGGGGAGAAAGGTTCACACACAGGAGCGACTTATGCACAAGCCGTGCAGCCATCTCTGTTTGTGTATGTGTGAATCGCTGATGACCTTTTTTTTTTTTCTGCCAAAGCCACATTTGCGTTTACCCCCTTCTCCCTGCCGGCACAGTGCTTCGCTCTGTAGCCTGAATAGTGGCATCGAGACCGAGAAAGGCTGGTTTCACCCCCCCGACCAAACCACGCTGGCTAATTGCACCGACTGGCACATCTTCAAGAACAGGAAGGTGAAGTGCAGCGGAGTGTAGTCATCATTAAAATCTGCTTATGTGTTTGGTCAGACTTGAAACTCGCCAATTTCTGTTTTTTTTTTTTACGAGGGTGATTGAAAAAAGCGGACGATAAGCTAACCGACGGCACAAATTCACCTTTGTGGTGTCGAGGAACTCGCTGAATAAGCATGTTCTGTCTTGGAAGTCGCCCCGTCCTGTTCTCTGAAATGACTTCAGGTGAGTGGATCGCCCAGAGCCGCGGTTTCATCTGCGTCAACTGGCGAGGTGCAGGGGGCGAAAGGGCTGGTTCCTGCCCCCGTATGTCATCGTGTGGTTTTGGGCTCTCACTAGGACATATGGTGCGGTGTATTTTTATAATGTAATCATTCCTTCCCCTGCAACAACACCGTTAAAACCTTCTGCACGCTGGGGCAAGAATTCAGTCAGAGAGCCCCGCTGACCCAGACACAGCAGAGCATAAACAATGGAGCGCAGGGCCCTTTTTGGCAACGCACACGGCGCACATGGACCCACGCTTTGCCCCGACGCAACTTTGCGTTGCTGCTTCGCTCCCTCGTCCTGTTTTCTAGTTATTAGTTCAAACCGGGGTCATCGGCGCTGACATGCGGGGCCTGCTCCGAGTGCTTTTTATGAGCGTGGCGTGTTTACCTGACCAATTGTAACCTAAGGTTTTCTGAGTTGAGTCATCTCCCGCCGTCAAGGAGGAGACGGCGGGGTCAGCCGGAGTTCTTTCCTGCGGGAGCAGTTAAGTGACACTGATTTAGCTTTCAGGTAGTAAAGGTAATTAAGACTCTTGCACAAGCCTATAATTACGGCCTCTCCCTCCGTGCGTCACCCGTGTGTATCGCCTCTTTCTCCATTATCAGCTGTAAATACATATGTACTGTACGTTGTTGAGAACCAGTTTAGTGCTCTTAATAATGGTGCTCAGGATGTAGTTGTTGTATTCGAGTGTGACTGTTGACAAAGTAATGCTTCCTGTCGTTCAACCTCGACAGATTGAATTATCCACCCTTCTGTTTGAGAAGCGCTTAAGTGCAGAAAGTCACCTGACCTGCCGTCGAGGCGCACAGGAGGATTGGCGGCACGATTGAATGGGATTGTCTTTGCCCCCCCCCCCCCCCACAGCTCATTAGGGAAACGCCAGCCTGGGTTTCAGGGTGCTGACAGGCGGGCTCGCTGTGATGGGATGCCCCGTGGACGAACATGCCATCCCCTCGGCTGCCGGGCGAACACTGCGCTCTGTGTTGATGGGGACGACGGGCACGCGGATCGCCTTTCCAGCAGAAGCAGGAAGTGAGAATTGGAGGGTTCCTCTTACCAGGCCCCTGCTTTCCTCCCGGTCCTACACGGAGCCAAACTCAAACCATGTGTTCTCACCCCCGTGGACCTCCGCACGCTGCCGGCCTGGCTGGCTCGGTTGGCGAGTGCCGCGGTCTTCTTAACAGCATATGATCTCAGGAAACATTCGGCCCCTCCCTTTTGCCATTGTTATTTGAATCCCCCCCCCTATGTATAACTCCATCGGGGTCTCTTGGGGGAAAGCGGTAAGCGATTCCTCTCTGTGTCCGGTCTCCAAAGACGCCCCCCTCCCTCCCGCTTCTAGCTTTCATTCCAGGTTAGGCACACGATGGATGTGATTGGGGAAGTACAGTAGTCTGTCCCCAGAGCCAAAGGTCACTTCCTGATACTCAAGCTGCCACGGGTTAACTAGGAGCAGATTAAGAAAAATAGCTTCAACTCACAGTGACAATGGAGGAATTAAGCTGCTGGTATTTCCGTAGTTACACAGTAAGATTGCATAGACTGATCCATATTTACGATCTTTGCCAGTCGGTGACCAATTTTTGCTCCGAATATGGCGATACATACATGATCGCAGTCATAGTATGGGGAATTGTCCTAAGATGAAGTATTGTGTGTTGATGGAAAGCCGAAGGGTGTATGAGGCTGATTAGGTTGCCTTGTCTGTGTCCTCAATCCTTCCACTTCAAAAACGGCTGTTTACAGACAACAGCAACTGATGACGGGGATAATCTGTCAGAAGTATATGTGCCACTTCTTTCCACCTCATAGTCGTTCTCTCTCTCCGCCTCTTCCCCGACTTTTCTTGGTTCTTACATCTGGTTGAACCCCAGCACGCCGCGGTGTCGGCATTCCTGCATCCGCTGTCGAGCATTCTGTTGAAGGATTGTTCGAGCCCCCGCTCCCGCCTCGCTGCTCTCCTCCGTCTCATGTGAAAATTTTTTCCCCTCTAATGAGACACATTGTATGGACACCTGCGGGCTGCCATTTCCACTGGGGGGTGGTGGTGGTGGTGGGGTGGTTGAGGGATGGTGGGCGTGTCGGCATTGCCGGCTTTTAATCGAGACGCGTTGACTAATCGCCCAAGGATTAGCCTCTTAGACAAGGCCTCTTTCATTCTGACACTCAAGGTAGCATGAAGACTCTGCATGGAGATGGAGAGGGCGGGGGGAGAGTGCATTTTTTTTGGGGGGGGGGAGTACAGATGGCATACTGTACCTGGATGTGCTTTGTTTGATCATGCCTCAAACCTCAGCATGTACACACACACAACACACACATATATCCTAAGGCTTTATCTTTCCCCACGTCCTCTCACAGGAGACAACTCTGCATATTTCTCACAGCAATCACCACATTTTCCCGGGAGACTCCTGTTTTACATTGCCTTCTCCCGGGTTTGCGTTTGTTATGCATTTGACCTTTTTAAGGACTTTTTTATTTTGTTATTGTTTAATTCTTTAAAAGTCTCTGAAACTGAGTTTTCTAGGGGGGAGGACCCCAGACCCCTTACTCCGATTTCAAAATCCTTCCCATTTTTGAGGTCTCAAGCTTGGCAAGTATGCCAATCACTGTGAATATGTTTGCACCATAGTTCGTCCTTGCACTGTGCATAACCGTTCCATAAAGCAACAGAACAAAAATGTGAAATATAGGCGTACTCAACTGATTTTGAGCAACAAGATCATCGTAGCATCTCGCCTCTAAAACGGCCTCCACGCCACACTGAATGAAGATGACATGTTTTTCGCGAACTGTTCCCTTTCTTCAGCCCGCTCGCAAACAAACACACACACTGTGAGTGAGATTGAGTTTAGCGTGCCGTGAATGGCTTGTGTGTTTGTGTTTGGGAGTGGGCTGTGGCCTTGTATATTGTTGTATGTAAATGAAGCGGGGAGACACCGTCGGGGCTCCGCGGCGTAGCGCGAACCTGATATTTCCCAGACCCCTCTGCTGTATATTCTGGGGTTTGATGAGGTCATACGAAGCACACAAACGCACACAAGCGGCTCACGCACACACAGTTGTAGGCACAGAAATCAGGCAGACAAGAAGAAGTCTTGTGCACGTGATATTTTATTCTTTACATGCACACGCCATTAGACGGCATGCTGCGATTGCACATTTTCGAGAACATTTTCTCGAGTGCCTTGAAAGAAAATCTGCCAGATTTCTGCTCTGAGTTTCTGCCTGTAGGATGCGACGTACTCTTTTCCAGCATTTGCACTGTAAAGCCTGTGGGTTTCATGTTTCACACACCTATCGGAGAAACCTGCTACACGCTAAGCCCTCTCTGAATAGAACAGGGTGCAGAGCAAGCACGGGCCCAAGCCAACCTTGTAACATGACAAAGGAGGGCAAACACCACAGTGAGTCTTGTCTTTTTTCAAAGGCTTCTGTTGTGGGGGGGTGGGTGGGGGGGTTAGCACGTTCCAGTGGTCCCCCCCCCCGCGTATTGTTCCCTCGATTGACTCTGACAGAAGTGTTCTGTTTGTTCAGAGCGACTCTAAACCAGCAGCCGTGGATCATCCGAAGTTATTCTTGTGTCTGATTTGTCACGGCGACGGCTTCTGTAAAGGTCACGCATGTGTGGCGGGCGGGCCGGGCTCAGGTGTGCGACGTCAGCCGCCGTGTTTGCTCAGTGGCCTCATGTGTTCTCTCAACACCGCGCACGCTCGAGTTGCCCTTCGAGCAAACATAGGTGAAGAAACAGGCAAAGGGGGGCGGGCGGGGAAGACGTTGTGGTTAGATTTGAGGCTCGTAGAATTATAATCTGCTCGGCCTTGAACCGGATTAGAAAGCTTTTCTCTCGTCAAATTGCACCATTGGACTTCTGAGAATCCGTTCCCCCCGTCGAGTGTTTGCTCTCGCATACGTACCGCAGCCTGTTGTTTGTGTAGTCACCGGAGCCGCCTGGACGCGGCTGCCAAACCAGGCCCCGTAGCCTGTGTGCCGTTCCACTCAGCCGTTGTGGAAAATGATAACAAAGGAAATAAATTAAACAGCACTAAAGGTTTTGTGGTCGGGAGATAGAAAAAGTGAGACATACCTGAACAGCGAATGGGAGGGGCGAGGGAGAAGCTGAGGCTGCAGGATATGAATAGGTGTGTGTGTGTGTGTGTGTGTGTGTGTGTGTGTGTGTGTGTGTGTGTGTGTGTGTGTGTGTGTGTGTGTGTGTGTGTGTGTGTGTGTGTGTGTGTGTGTGTGTGTGTGTGTGTGTGTTAAAAGGCTGTGTTTACGAAGCACAGGGCTGGGAACTAAGTGTTTAGCCCTCCAGGTGTGTGTGCCCGTGGTTGTCGGGGCTTGCGAGGCCCGCTGCGGAGGTGGCTACGTGACAGCGGTAATGATAGGTTGTGGCGGGTGAAGACATATGTGTGTATGTGTGTGTTTGTGTCAGGAGCCAAGCTTACACTCGCCTGCAGCAACACACACACACACACACACACACAAGCGCGTGCACACCATCATCAACGTACCAGACTTCACATCCCACGCAGCGTGAGCAATTAGACACATGACATCAGGACGAGTGGGCACTTGCCAAGTGAGGAGGGCCGAGTTCCACAAGTCTGGGGGTCAAGTTCAGGTTGAGCTGTAATCTAGCAGAGTGGGTCAAGTGCTTCTGCCTGTCTGGCTGCCTTTGACCTTTTGACTTGACGACATGATCTGTCTTTTTTTTTTTTTTTTTTTTTTTTAGCCCTTCAGGATGCCTTTGCACCAATCGGTCTCTGGGAAATGTGCGTTTTTGTTTTATTTGTGCAGATAAGAAAGGATTCCTTTGATTTATGACTGTTCTCTTTATGGTGTGCACAGTCGGATTGATGCTTAAAACGTACCAACTGTGGGGAAAAAACAAATCAAAAATTTAAGTCAAAGGTACGTCAAAAAATTCCTGCTCATAAATACGTTACTCATGCGTCCATATAACCTTTAGTTTCAAGCCCTGCCTGAGTTGTAATTGCCACCCCCTGAAACAAAAGCAAAAGTCAGAACATTGCTGCAAAGTGAACAATTCATATAGTTTTCGGGCCAATGAAAAACAGTGCGAGCGCGCACCCTAAGATAAACAGTTTTCAAATTGACGTTTGTCTCTCCGAAGAGTTCAGTTTCGTACCCCGAGGTGTTTTTGTAGGCCGTGTTTAAGATAAGTTATTGGATTTTATTGACTTAATTTCCTCCTCCGCTTGGATGACTTTCCATAGAGGCGGTTTTCAGATACCGAAAGGCTCAGCTCTGCAGATGTTTAAATTAGCTTCTCGTTTTATGACGAGCACATACCTGGAGCTCGTTAAATGGGATCCTCGACACACTGCATACCTGTCATTTACAGTAATGTGCAAAGAAGATAATGGCATCGGTCGACAAAGATGCTCATTGTTGGGGCTTTGCATCTTGGGGGGGGGGGGGGGGGGGGAAAGAAGTAACTGCGGCTAGCCGCCCCACACAATAAAGATCTCAGGAGGACCTTCTTCAGTGCCAGGGGGCATTCCACAATGGGCTCACCGCTCCGGCCGCATCCGTTCGGCGCTTCTCTGTGCTGTGACACCGCAAACATTAAAAAAAAACACACACACACAAAGGAGAGACAACAGGCAGGCTATTGTCTTGTCTTAGGAAGGAATCAGAACTACTCACGTCTGCACGTCTGATGTTAAAGTGAGCTGTGGTTTACGTTTAAGACGGTTGCTTTATGTCAAGGTGACTCTTTAACATGTCAGCCAGCCGTCAACCTCTTAAGTAAGATGTGCGAGTGTAATGACAGAGACATTATTTTTTTTTTTAGAGAGAGTCCCGAGGAGCAAAGTCATAAAAATGTTCTCCGTGACGGATGAGCGGTAGGCAACCGGCAGTTCTGTTTGGTAGCTTTTGTCCACAAAGATCAAACGCCATTGTAAGGTGCGATTATTTTTCTATGACATTTTTTTTTTTTTTTTACATTCCGAATTGAATTCTAATGGGGCCGAGTTCAAAGAAGTGAAGAGGATATTTCCTGCTGTCTCGGGACTTAGTGCCAGTTCAAAGCCTTCCAACTGTTGACAGCAGCTGGTCTACTCGGGAGCTCTGACTTTGTCCGACTGTATGAAACCCCCCTCCAGCTTTAGTCAATCCCCGACAGGACAACACTATACATCCCCCCGTGCACCGTAGTAGAAAAGCTTTATAATTTACACAGTATTAAGCTGTCTGGAGAGGTATCAAAGCCTCGCTCCTCCATCTCTGACTCTTGTTGTTTTCTCCTCAGTTCATTTTATTTTCCAGTCCCAGCGACGGCTGTGCCCAGAGGCAGTGTCAGTGCTTATATTTGTGATTTTCTTGGCACGGGAACAATGGTTCAGTTTAGGCCGTGCATTCCTGATTATTGACACACTTTGGTATGGAGGAGGATTAGCGAGCGCCTCGGCTTTTCTGATTCTTCTGCGTTGGCTCGTGAGCAACACCTGGGCGTAGCCATGGCGACAGGCCCCCAACAATGAACAGTGATTTCGCCACCAACCGGTTCGACAGAGAGTCTTTTCGGCGACGCTTGTGCAAGGAGGGTCACTCGAGAGGGGAAATGTTTGCTTGACGGAAAGCGCAAAGAATTACATTTACCCGCTAACGGAAATCGCAAAATGCGTTCCATCCTGTATGTTCAGTAGAAATAGCTCCATAGGGTGTAGATGGCGGTTTATGGTTTCTGCAAGAGGAGCTGGTCGCTCTCTGACAGCCCTGATTACCTGTGTCCGGCTGGCCCACATGTGGTCTTTGGGGAGATGTGCCCGATAGCTGAGACTGAGGCGGCATTGTTAGCACACTAGCAGTTAGCTGAGGGTCTCCTAATGACCTGCTTCTCAATCTTATCAGCAGGAGCCCACAGGAGCCGTATCAAGCATCCTGGTAAAGACTTCCACTGACATCATGGCCTCTCGGTTCCAACCCCGGCTACAGTTTCACATGGAAGCATGAACAATGCTAGAAAAGTGTCCACGGCTTCTCTCCCGTCACTTTTGCCCAGCAGCGTGGAAGCGAGACGGCGGGAGCAGGAGTGAATTGAGGAGTGTTTTTGCAGTGTTTATTCATGCAAACTGTAACCCACCCTTTACATTGGCTGTCTCTAGACAACGTCACTGCTAAACTTTCGCCTCCACTCCAAATCGCCGACAGCTGCCAAACAAACGCAGACACACTCAGCGTTGAGGCACGATCATCTGGATCGGCGTTGATGGGAAAAATACATCAGGGATACTACTGGACTGAGGTTTTGCAAGCGTTGCATGCTAATCTGCACTGGAACGCTGCCTAATCCCCGGCAGAAACGAGATTCCAAACCAAAGTAATTGTTGATCACTTGCGGCAGGAAGAGTGAGGAGTCAGCAGTCGATGACAGTATTAAAAACAGCTAATAAAATGTTGTTTTTTTAAAAAAGTCTGAATCACCGCAAACAAGAGAGGCCCTTGAGCACGCAGTCATAAATCAGCACAATAAATATTAGCCCGATGGGTCCATTAGTATGTGAGATTACCCTTGGAAAGACAGACACACAGATGCATTCACACACACACTTGAACATAATCTCCTCCCTGGCTTACGCCTGGTGCAGATAATGTCTTGCATCATTTATGATTGGAATGCTATAAATGTGTCATTAAACCCATGAAGTTACTGTCCATACATCCCAGAGGTGACTGCACTTCACAGCAGAAACTTAGTGTCCAACTTCTCAAATGGTGTTTACTAACCAGCGCTGATAAGTGAGGTATTCAGGGCATTTAACTGTTGTGTGCAATCAGAGGTGATATTGCTTGGCAGCCCAGTTAGCTGACATATATGCCAAATAAAGGGGGGTTGGAGCCCGCTTGAGTCACCGAAACCCTCCGACCAACTCACTGTTAGCTCACTTGGTGTGTAAAACTTATCACTTCTAATGATGTGGCTACAGATTAGAATGTCCCCTTACTTTTTAATTCACCTTTCACCTATTTCGGTACTTTTTTTCTACAAGTTAGGCCCTTTTCAATCAAGTTCCCCATGAACCTCCCATAAACTTGCACAACCATGAAGACGATTGCTTCTTTCACGCCCCGTGGAATGAGGAACCTCAAGTAATTACATTACTAATTACATGTCAATGATAATGGAACTAATACATTTGCCATTTTACCTCCATATAATTCCTAAATGTTGAAATGATCGCTCTGAAAACGGCCTCAGAGTAAACGTGGGTGGCTTGGGAAAAATAACGCAGTCGTTCCTGATAGCTGATCGTTGCCCGGGAGACATGATGTAACTGCAAGTGAAGGCTGAGCAGAATGGAACTGGACCCAGCCTGTTCAAGAGCCCTCTCACTCACAACAAGTGGTTTTGTTTGGCACCGTCCCTTTTGTTGACACTGAGGTTCTCATGCCTATTAGGTTGCTGTCAGTGAGCGGGCATCCTGACGACATGCCCATTGCTTTTTCTACATTGTATTAGAGGACCAATAGATGAAATACCTGTGTTTTTTATCAGTAACATACCTGATAAAGTGTCTTGTGATATGTATTTATATACATTTATATACAGACACAGTATATTTGTGCTCCCTCCCCCCGATGGCTCATCTCTCTGTAAGCATTTGGGCACTGGCTCCTTTTTTTTTTTTGGAATCGAAATTCCCCGGGGCCAATCATAAAGAGTGCTTCAACCGTGCTCTCGGTGCGAGGCAGCGTGGGAAGTTTGGTGAACTTCCTGACCCCACGCACCACCGCGGCACATTGACCCTCGTCACGTGACAAAGGAATGTTCCGCGTCTTTTGTTTTAACATCCACGGCACTCACGGACTTGAGAGCAATTTTGCATACTATAGAGCGATCACTCGCTTGGCATTTTGCCTCCCCATTCTCCTCCCCAGTGTTATTCCCAAACAGGATTTGCAGGGCCCGCTCTCTCCTGCACCTTTTAAATCACTTCAAGCACCACTGAAGCCTCTTTTTTTTTTCATCCAAAGCGGGCACCAATCTAATGGCATCATTTGGGCCTGCACCCATCGGGTCTTTTTTTATATTTTTTTCTATGCTTAAGGTTTTGTGAACAGGGGAAAACAAAAGGCCGGGCCCAATGAAGCGCATCTTTGGCTGACGGGCTGAATAGAGGGGCCCCTTTCATGGCTGTTTATGAGCACCCCTCTTCAAAAACACACATACAAATCACATCCAGTTCTCCCAATGGCTCCTCTGATACGAGCATGATGGCAGGGCGGGGGGGGATCTCCCGGTGCCTCTCTCGCTTTTCATATGTTTCAGTTGATGGATTTCCAACCCCGGCTTTTCTAGAGGATCCATCGGTTTGTTTTCCTGGGCTGAATCACGTGTCACATACGAGTGGGGCATCGCAGCGCTGAAATGTTTCATATAACAGATGCTGGACAGAAGGCAGAATAAAGCGGCCATTAAGAATTGGTTTGTTGCCTTTTAGTGTTTCAAAATATAAAATACAATTAATTGGTGGGGAAATTGCAATCTGCGTAAATCTGGGTTGCAGTAAGCATTTTCACGATCAAATAATTGGCTGCTATTTTAATAATTTCTTGATAATTTGAATCCATTTTCAGGCACTGGACTGTTAGACGAACACATGCAGATATTTGAAAAAGTCTCCTCGAAGATATCAATCTGAGAAAAGCACCATGTAGAAGCTGTCAATGACTTAATCCATTATTAAACAGATGTTTACATTTTTATTGTATTGAGTTTGAATTTTTGCAAGCTGTATGAGCTTTTCAGATGGTTACTTATAATATTCCATGTCTCGTCTATTGATCTGTTGTGGAGGGAAGGTTTGGATGGCCTCTCAAGCATGGAACAAATAAATATTTAAACCGTCATATTGTTTTGCAGCCAAAACATGATATGATGTATGTAAAAGCATTTTCCAAAGTGTAATTAAGTCTTACTGTAATTCTGTGGTTTCATGTAATAATAATAATAATAATTATAACAATAATAACTGGTATTTATATAGCGCCTTTCAAGGAACTCAAAGCTTTACATAAGAATTTTAAAGGATCATGATGTAGCATAGCAATATTTACATTATTTACGTTATGGTTTTTAGGGATGAATGAATGATGCCTCTTTCCTCGGGTCAGATATGAAGGCCAGAGAGCCGACACCTTTTGCACAAATTGCAAGTCACCCCGCCGCGATGTGGATCTTCCTGCTGTCACCGCCTCCTTTCCGCTCTGTGTCACATCTCGTTCGACAGGTAGGGTTTGACGGACAGGAGGAATGCGGGCCGAAGGATTTGTTTTGTAATGGCAGTTCATTCTTTTGGGTGCTGTTGAGCAAACAGAGCGGCGCTGCGTCCTGTTTTTTACGGGTTTCACACGTCACTGTTCAAACTCGCAAACAGGCTGGTCCCCGAGAGAACATGGGAGAGAACAAACAGTGTTCGAATGCTTCACCACTCTGACCTTCTGCTAACTTGATACACACAAAGACAAACAGACACACACACACACACATACATACACACACCTTTTTACGAATACAGTCGAACCGCGTCGTGCAAAAAGCACGTTATTATTTGTGCACCTGAATCAGACTTTTGTCTTCCGATCAAAGTGTGGATCCACCTGATCCACACACTTTCCCCCCCCATTTTTAGTTGTGTAACATGAATGACGTTCCTTTGTCTACTTTTAATGAAATAGCCTTTTTCCTTAATGCACCACGGGTCTCATAAATACGGGCGGTGGGTGCTATACGTTACGTTTAAGTAGCGTACGAGCGCCACATTTCAGGGCTCCGTGTGCCGTCCTAATTGAGTGCTACTTTAATGCGTTTGGGTCAAACGCACGGAAAAAAGAAACAGGAATTCTGTGGGAAAGTTTCAAAAAGCTCATAAAATGATGGATTTCTAAGTGCTCCCCGAATTCCAACAAAATGCATTGAAACAGTACAATGTCTATTTTTATTAATGGCATGGAAAAATATGGAGGCAAACGTGTAGTTCTCTCCCCTGGTCGTTGCACACAACCGTGAGTCTCAGGGGCCGATTTTTTTGGGAGTTTATGTAAGCATGTGTGAAGTAGTTTGGTGTGCATATGTGTCTGGACTTGTGTGTCACTGCGGTGTGTCTTTACAGTACTGCCAGAAGCCTCCCCTGCCATCTTGTCCTTTTTATACAAACAAGAAAAAGGCACCGAACAAACACCTACTGCTCCGATGGATCCCCCCGCCGCCATCCGCTCTTTGCTGTTCTTTTTCCTTTTCCGCTTGTTTAAAATCTGTCTCCCGTATACGAGGCATTCCTTTGTGGTTGTGTAACATGATTTGAGGCAAACAGAGAGAGAGAGAAAGAGGGCGAATGAGGCAGAGAGAGAGAGGGAGGGAGAGGTTTGTCTTGCCTGGTTTCGCGTCCTACTGTGCGCTCATATTTCTCCGCCCGCTCCACAGTTGCGGGTAGCCGGCTTATCGTCGGCCTCCTCGGCTCTCTCCGTCATGCGTAGCCTGTGTTAATCTCTCTTGTGTACTGTAAACCTTCCCCCCTAATAACCCTGCACACGATTAAAGCAAACATCTTAATAACAGCCTGCCTCATTATCAACTTGCGCTGGGAAAATGAGTGGCTTGACCTCACCCACCCCCCACCCCGTAATCGTACGTGTGGCTCAGAAATAAGCCAGAGAACGAGACAACCCGCTCCGGAATAACCATAAACTTGTCTTGTGTTTTATCGTTTCAACAATCGAGTTGCACTTTTACATGAAGTAATTGTTATGGATGAGTCTGCCGTGCAGCAGCAGTGAGAGTGAAGTGCAGGATTTTGAATGAAGGGTGTTGCTCTAGAGGGTGCTGTTTACTGGGGAAATAATCCTCCCTCCCTCTTCCTCCCTCTTCCTCCCTCTTCCTCCCTGCTGCTCTCTCTAAATCTTCTTATTCTTATTCTCTGAAAAACCTTCAAAAACATCCTGTAGTTATTCATGTGCCGGGCGAGATTGATCTCTCATGGGAAAGTGAGGAACATAATAATAATAATAATAATATAATATATATATGTATATATATACAATATGCCTGAGATTTGACAGTCTCTGAAAGAGTGTGTGGTATTGTGCTGCAAGGCTTCTTTGACGTGACATAAGGCCATTGTAATCCTTCTGTGTGTGTGTGTGTGTGTGTGTGTCCTCCTCACCTGTGGCTCCCACCCACCCACACACAAACACACACACACACACACATGCAAACGCCCCGCAGATGTTTACACAAGTTTCCAAGCAGCCAACGAGGGGCAGATGACGAGTTGTCAGTCAGAGCTCCGCTGGCAGAGCGGAGACGGGCGAAGAATGCGTCCGCGGCGACGCTTCCACCTGCGCTGTCTGTGCTTCTCCTACGGCGGTATGGCAGAGGGTGTAATCCCTGACAATCGCCTGTGTTTACGCTTGTGTTTTAGTTACAGGGCCTGAAACTCGCATGCTTTAGAGCTTAGATGGGACTTCTGCTTCACTTGCTCCTCAGCCTGGCCGAGGGGCATCCCCCCACCCCCACCCCCACCGGCCCGCCACACACAGCCTCATCCCCGGGTCGGCACGTACGGTAAACAAACACGGCAGCGTGGACATGTGTCAAACATCCTTCCCCGTTCCCTTCATGACCACACAGTCACAGAAACTAGTACCTCTCAACTTCTGCAAACTGGAGACTTTCTGAGAAAGGCTCAAACTCTGTTCTAAATTTAGAATCCCCCAAACCCATATTTTTCTGTCGATCTGGACCTGGATTTGCTTTAATAAGATCATTTACAGGGAACATTAAAATGCGGTCGTTTTTCGTTATGAGTATTTGAGGAGGTCTTTTTTTGTGTGTGTGTGTTTTTTTGTGTTGTTGTTTTATATGGTTTGTATTTCGTCATGAGTGACGCGGGCTGCACCACTGAGGTCATAAACGGGGAGGGGGAATGTTCCAGTGCCAGTGGCTGAACACACTTTTTTATTTTAGTAAATAGGCTAAATATAGAGCTCAGTCTTTTGGGCCAAAAGTTCGTCCCAAGCTCCCTGAATGACACACCTTTCGAGAAGTGACTCCCAACATCTGCTATTTTTATCACGATCTTACTCCCCCTTCCTTTTTTGTTCCTTCCTCTCCCCTCTTTTTTCGGCACACTATAAATGATGCAGTCCTGTTTTTCATTTCTAAGATTCGCCGGGTGGATTATTATAGCGAGGATCCTAAATCCCCCCGCTAAAGGGCGGACGTGCCCTGGCGTTGTTTATGAAAGGGCCCTCTGACGTGACGAGTGCTGGAGAACCAGTAGCGGGCCCTCTCTGCTGACACACCCTCCTCACACCCCCGTTGTGGTGAAACGGTGGCGTTTCAACCCTTCGGATAATGGGATTTGGGGAGCACAAACCGAGGCGTGACAGTGCTGGAAGTGACAGCTTCTGCTGACTGAGACAAAACATTACACTGCATAAAGTCCAGCCCATTATAAGTACAGTTTTGAATCCGTATGGGTTCTTCCTTTTGTATGATGTGACACTGATAGGATCCGGCCATCGCCCGGCTGTTATTCCCCCCCCCCCAGCCCTATTACTTCTCCGCTCCGCTGTAAAGTTCTCAGTGTTTTGGAAGCTGGTCCTGCGGGTTGAGGCTTTGAACCATTTTCCATCGGTACCTCATATTACACGCTCCGACACTGTTCTACCTAAATGAACCCAGCTGGGGCAAACGGAGAGTTAAGCAGATATAGCAGTGGGATGCTATACACTGCATGATGTGTGAAAGTTTCCTCTTTTGATTTCACAGTGAAGGGAATTCTTCTCATCAGATGTTGACCTTTAATTGTCTACCAGGGATTTTTTTTTCTGGTGAGCATAACATTTCTAAAGAAATGGTCTGTGTGCTCGTAGATGTCATAAAGGGGATGTTTTTTTTTAAATTTTGGTCCAGTATGTTTTGCAGCTCTTGTGGCTCGCCCAGGTATGCTGCATGTTTTCACTTTTCTGCAACGCGGCGGACGTAAAGCCAGAGACCTCTTTAGCGTTACTGTGGTTTGAGCTTATAAAACTGACGCAACTCCTACTTTAAGCGTTGGCACAGCCGAACGTTAATTATTCAGCTTAACGTGAAGAATTTACACATAATTTACGGGGTGATATTTGTTGTGGTTTTACTTAAGAGGTTGTTCTGATCCTGAACATGTCATTTAATGACGCTCCTTTTTAAAGGCAAGGCCGACCCCCCCCCCTCCTCCCCACTGGTGCCCCCTATCCCTTTATGGCCCTCATTCAGCTGGTCCACCCTCTACCAACCAGTGTGTGCCTGTCAGCATGTCACCCCAGGGTGATGCCCCCTCTCTGAGCCCCTCGGGGCCCTTTTGACTCCGCAGCACTCCGTGTTTGCCTAATCATTTGGGAGCCGGATACGGGGATGAATTGTTAACTACAGCAGGTCAGCCTGTGCCCCCCCGCCCCTCACTGCCCCCCCGACCTGCTGTTGACTCATCACCATGGCGATGGGGCAGGAATTTGTTTTCTCTCGTGTGTCCGCTGCCAACTAGCTCCCCGTCACCGTCCCCCCCTTCTCTCCGCCCCCCACGACTGAGCGTCCAATCGGAAGGCTGCTGGAGGGAGTCACATGATCAGGGACTGTCACTGCTTTCCTCTGCTCTGCTGGGAAGTAAGGCCTTAGGGGAAACTGTGTGTGATTTGTTTGGTAGAAAAGTAGACATTGAGGATTTTCCTGCCACACAAGCATGCGGACAGTTTTTAAACGCACACGTTACACTACGTATAGACATGTGGTTTATAATGTGCAGCTTATTATCAAATACATTACGTGTAAGCCGCTGAAATCCTCCTCCCGGAGCCATTGTGATGGCCTTGGTTAGAATCAATCAATTTCTGTTTATTTATGCAGCGCGCCGATTAAGAGAAACCCTAAACATGGTGGGCCCGTCGTATACATTATAGTTTAGTAACCAGGCGTTTTCCACGTTTCACAAAGACACCCAGATCTCCCGCTTTCCTCTCCGGGTCTTACGAAAGCTGCTAAATGTGGCTCTCCGTCATGAAATGTGCCACTTTAAGCCGTTCAATTCCCATCATTGTCCCAACGTATCGACAAGCTCAAGTGTGTACTTGTGTGTGTGTGTGTGTGTGTTTGCGTGTTTGCCTACACACAAGTTATTAGCTCAGGGCAGGTGAGTGTTTGCCTACCCGTCTCCCTTTATGAGGTGAGTGTTTGCTCAAGGAATGCACCACGTCCGATTTGTCATTGACTCTTATTGTTCAGCTCATCCAACCGGTGCCTTGAGGTTGAGCTGTGCTGTGCCCTGGCAAGTGAGAAATATGTGCTCCCCCCCCCCCCCTGCTCCTCCTGCTTTTTCTCAGTATATTTGCTCATGTTCTTGGATGAAAATGTGACTTGGTGGGAAAGTATTAAAGGGTGGTGGATGCATTTCGGGATGAAAAGCGAGAGTCCAGGCCTGCGGTAAGCGAATTATTAAACGTGATGCGATCGAGTTGAATGTCACCAACTTTTTGTTGGATTTGCAAAAAAAAAAAAAAAGGTTTTGATGAAATCCAGAGTTTTGCGGCCTTCGTGCTTCTGCTCCCCATCTGTAACCGCACACAACGCTCTTGTTTTGGACCTGGGTCAGTTTAGATAGACAATTACACAAGTCGTCACTCTTCAATTATGCATGATGCAAACCGAAGTGAGAGAAAAGGAAAGGGCATGACGTGATCGAGAGGAATTACTCTAACCAGGCACATCCTGTACATACACATGAACCCTGATGAGCAGAGTTGGCTCCCTCGCTTCGCGGTAATGAGGAAGCCTTGGCGCACTAATCCCTCCCACTGCACTTGAGTGGTCAACGGAGGCATTGCGAAATGGGCGTGTGTAGCTTTTCACGCTGGTTTATATCTCCAGAAAGTTGTAATCCTTAATATTTCAAATCTTACATGTCTTTGCATTCATACGGATGTGGATTTGCTTTTGTGAAGCATATTTGATTTTTAGCGTGTGTGTGTGTGTGTGTGTGTTTGTGTGGCTGTTTGTCCTGTGCCACCATCTGGGTGGTCCTCACGGCTGGTTTGATGGTAATCCCCCCCTGTCCCATAAATCAGTGTCCGGGCTCGGGCCGGGAGCTGATGCTTTGTGACCACTGGAGCGAGGGGCTTGAGGCACTAAGCCGAGACCCCGGCCGCTGCCCCGGCCTGGCCCGGCCACACGTCAGCTCTCCACACCGCCTTTAAAATAACTCGTCACGCAAGGCTGACATTGTGGGGGGGGGGGCTCGGCTGCGGGTTCATGCGAGCCGCCGTCGATATATAAACCGCAACAGAAATGGACTCATAAACTGTAGCACCGGAAGATAAAGTTTCACGACTTATAACCCGAACAGTAACCAAAGCCTTTCCCTCGAAATCCAGCTCAAAAACTTTGTCATTATGGATATTTTATTTTTCCGATATCATTTCCGGTAATAACACAATTTGTTTGTTGTGCCTTCTGATGGCCGTCCAGAGAGCCGCTCTCAGCTCAAACGTTTCTACCCGACTGAAAGTGCGAAGATTAAAGCCATATCTCTCTTTGTAGGAGCCTGCACCTCTCTCTCTCTCCCTCTCTCTCTGAGGACGAGGAGGGAGGATGAAGGCCTGCTGGAGCGCTCTGGCTTGCATACAGCTCTCCGCTGAGCTTTTATCTAGGGAGATTGCTTGCAGCTCCGTCCGGACCCGGCTCCCGGGGAGCACACAGTCCTGAGACCTGTGGCATTAATAAAGATAATGCTGTTTGGAATAATAACAGTCAATTCCACCCAATAGAGGCGAGAGAGAGAGACAACAGAGTGGAGCGGGAATACAAAAGGGAAGCCAAGATGAAAGGCTGGAGCGGAGGCCTGCGCACCTCTCTGGCTCTCGTGTGGGAACCGATGGAGCTGCTCTAAACATGCTCGCACACAAACAGCACTGAGAGGGACCCTTCGCCGCTTTTTTTGACCCTGGAGCGCCATGACGCAGAAACGCAATTTGTTCTTTTGTCTGCCAAGATCACAGAGGGAGAGCAATGACTTGTCTTTTTATTCTTACTTATTTGTTTTGTTCCCCCCCCCCCCCCCTTTTCATTCTCTCTGTTCCCCATTGCCTTCGGTGAGTGCAATTTAGTTTGATGAGCAGGTGGTCTCTTTTTTTTTTTTAGAGTCTCACAGCGCTTTTGGCTCCCACCTCTGGCGTGTGGGGCTTTCAGTCGGAGTCAGTCATGTAGGCCAGGATTAGAAGGGTGGAGGAGGAGGAGGAGGAGGGGAGGAAGTCCAGTGAGAGACTTCTCGGTATTGGCAACCTCAGCGCCCTGCAGTCAGAACCATGCGGAGTGAAGACTGAAAGAGTTATTTTGTTGCTAAAGCTCTCGGCCGCACCCCAAGCTAGCTTTTGTGCAGGGCCGGGGACGTGTTGGGGGGAGGGTTAAAGTCCAAGTCCAAGGCTTGGTGAGTCTCCGGGCTCAGCAGGTAAAGCACGTTGCGGTCTCCGGCACTTTTCCACCTTGAATCTGAACAGTGGACCGAAACAAAATAGGCGGATTAGAGCGAAGGGAAGACATGCTTCTCAACACACGCACATACAGAGTGAGATTAAGGCCCCCGAGCATCCAACCAAGTTCAGACTTAGTGGAGCGTCTCATCTGATGTCACATGTGACAAAAGAGCTGGTGGGACAGATTGGAGGGAAACCTGCCGTGTCTGCATTTTCCAGTGGTTTCTCCTCTTTTCCTGGTGACAGAAAACGGGCACTGACCAAATGACAACCTGCTTTCACTGCTTTACCTTTGATCTCAGTTTCATCACACGCCACTAATCAACCGAACCTGTGAAGGAATTTATGGTTACTTTATCTGTCCGGCATTCCTCTGCAATAATCTCCACGGCGATGCCTACATGCAATCCATACTTTGCAGGTCTCTAATGTTGGTGGTCTGTGTTCCTGGTTTGTTAAACAAGTTGGGATTATTAGCAAGTTGTGTCACATTGGAGCGTGGACTCGAAAAGCAGGGATTGGATCCAGACCCTGCCGGGTTCTAGCCGGAGGCCCCGGGGGGCTTGTAACCACACACACCAGGAATGTTAGTTATTTGTTTGTCATTGGCGATATTTGCCCACTCCTAATCCCCCGGCCGGATTAGCCTCGATGTGCTCCTCGGACCACCTTTTTCCACCGCTGCGGTCCCGTGGCATTAACATGAGGAGCTGTGCGTGTTCTGTTGACGTGCGCACGCGAGGCGGCGTTCCTTCTGGGCGCGTGCGTCGATGGACGAATGCGCGTCGGAGGATGTTTGCAATCAAGGGAGTTTGACAGATCTCCCCTCTAACTTCATCTCATGTAACACTGTGATCAGTGTCAATAGGAAAACTCTATTATGGTGCTTCATCCCATGCCAGGCCATCTTGCTCTGTGGCTGTGCTTGCGGCGAGAGGCGTGCTTGGATCTTAAAGAATAAAATCTTCAGAAAGTGTTTTTTGACATTTAGTTCATTTTTTTATTTCATTTTTTTAGAAACACACAAAAAGTCCTACAGGAGAGCTGAATGTCAGCGTGGCGTCATTGGAAATGGGAAACGGCTGATGTCATGAAGTGGTCAGAGCGGTGCTCGTGTGTGTTGCGAAACTATTGGCCGACGGTCACCTGGACCCGACAGGGAACAGCGTTTACCTAACTTGCCCAGTGTGACCTTTAAAGAACTGATCCCTAACACCACATAAAGTTTAAAAACACGACCACGCTGTACTCTCCCCCCTCCTCCCCCCTGTCCCTCCCACAAACAGGGAGACGATACATTAGACTGACAGACACGTTGGTGACACAGACATGCAATTATCTGCGTTTATGCGTGTGGGCGTCGAGGCCGAGAGGTTAAGAATGACACTCGATAACTTTTTTTTTTTCCTGAATACTTGGCTTCGGCTCGTCTGGCTGAGAGTTACATCTCACTTTTCACTGGAGTGTACGAGACGCATCCAGTTTGAGCTCTTGAGCTCCAGGAGGCACTGAAAAGCCCATTTGGCAATTATAAATGTGCTTTAGAAAAAACATCAATAGTCAACCAAATGATGATTTAATACGACCACATCCATGTGTTTGTCTGCTTTCTTTGTGTCTCCTGCCGCATTTGAACATTTTCATTTCCAACCCATTGTGACAGTTTACGTACCTGAGAAAACAGAGTCTTGTGTATTTTTAGTGCGTTTTCATCCGAGACGTAATGCTTTGGCTTAGGCTTTTAGAGCAGCCACCTCCACCTCCTCATAACTTTTATGACTTCTGTCCGATTTTCTTCTTTCTTTTTTTCTTTACGAATCAAGCTCAGCACACCCTCAAACAGCGTCTGACCTTCCCTCCACATCCTTTGTTACCTCGCACAGAAAGTGTTTTAACTCGCTGCACATGGAAACCGTCCAGCTGAAGCGGTCGCAGCTGAGCTTCATGGGGTGTTGGTTAATTGGCAGGTTTTTTTTTTTCTTTTTAGGTAAGTGCAGTTATGCTCCACTATGCGTATCTTCTTCAATGTCCCTTCCACTATTTGCCTTTTTTTTTTTAAAGTGTCCTTTAATTGGCTGCACAGTCACAGTCTCCTGCTTTTACTGTCCCCTGTGGTACCTGAATGTGGCCTATTTGACCCCCGGGGGCCCCGGGGGTGAAAAACCTCATATTTGGCAGCCAAAAACCTGCTTTTTGTTTTCAGTCTAAATCCCCCCCCCCTCCTCCATTCTACCTCCGTTTCTGTCTTTTTAATCTTACTTTTGAAGGTGATCTCTTTTTTTTTCACAGAGACAATATCAGGCCTCTGAAAAGTAAATTCTGTTTGGTTTCAACACCTCTTCATAATCCTTACCTTCGCCCGTGTTTATGCGAGTGTCTGCCAGCCTCAGCCAGGCGGTTCTGTCAACACGGGAACGTGTCCGCCTCCTCACCCCCCAAAGAAAAGGCCTCATATTCGGGCTCTAGAGGGCCCCGCGACTTGTCCGTCGGACAGATCTGGCCACGGCATCTCCCGACACACCACTTCCAACTGGGCTGCATCAGCAGTACTGAAAGACCTGAGAGTACTGTGATCCCACCATGGGGTGCGTGGCTGTGGCTCCGGCTGCACTACGCTTTAATCCCCTTCCCTTTTAACCACAATGGGAAACATGTGCTTACACTGTGTAGGGTACAGGCCCACCATGGGAGCGCCTGTTTACTTTCACTCTAAAACTAACATTTCACAGCTCCTGTGACCACTCCTGCTTACTGCCTCTGCTGGGTTAAGAAGGTGTTGGAAGATAATTTCAAGGCATTTTTTGTTTGTTTCATCATCACTGTCTCCTCACTTCTCACCTCGTAAAATTTGACGCTCAAATTAGTTTTTTTTTTCTCTCCACGGTATGTTCACCAAGGGGCTGTCAAACATCTGTCTTATTAGAAAAGCCCATTGATTATAATTTTATTATAGTCTAGGTTTCCACTCCCCGTGTGAGTTTCGGGTCATTTCATGACACTGATGATTGCACGTCTAAAAACGAGACCCCAAACCAACGTAATCCACCGCGTAGGATCTTTCCAGATGTGGCGAGTGCATTTCACTGTTTAAAATGTTCAACACCAGGACCGACGTGTAAGGTCGTGGTCCTTGTACCTAAAGTTGTGTTGTGTTTCCAGTGAGACGGTTGCTTTGTGTGCAGGCAGAGAGCTCAGAAAGATGCGGTGGTGTTAAACAGCAACTAGCGGACATGTGCCGAAGCCAAAGGACAGGAAATGCACTCCAGATGAAGATACTACAGCGTGGTTTATTTTACCAGTGTGTGTGTGTGTGTGTGTGTGTGTGTGTGTGTTGTCAGGAATGTGTGTTGTAGGACTGACCATATGTCTCTCCAGTTACATCACAGCATTTCCTTATCCGGTTACTTTTTACAGTTTTTTTACATCATTGAATTTATGGCTTGTAGCTCATACAAATGTCAAACATAATGAGCAAATATCAGCATTATGAGAGCCCATATTGTGTGTGACTAACAGCCTATAAGATATATTATTAACAACAGACCACAACCCTTTATTTTTTAGATTCTGTAACCTGCAAATGCTATGATTTTAGTAAGGTTTAAAATCAATAGACTTGAATCTGGCTTGTCTAGTTATTGCTGCTGTCACATGGTATTGCATCTGTATACAGACTCAGTATTTTTTATGTAAAAGCTGCCATTTATAACATACAGAACATACAAAAAAGGATGTTTTTCAATTTTTCAAACCTCAAGGTCGGACCTTGAAGGCCGCAAAAAGGACTTTGCAGCTAACAATGTAACTTTGACAAAAATGTTGGAAAGATTATTTTTGATGAATTACTTTGTCAAGCATGCTTCATGTTCTGTTTCTGCACTGTGATTAATGGAAAACCAGTGGTGAACTGAAATGTTCCAAATTCTCTTTGATTTATTACACTTTGCAAAACGGTTTCCATCAAGGTTAATTTATTTTTTTGCTAAAACATGTAAAACCGTCAATTGTCCACCCTTGCTGTAGAAGTGACCCTGCACGTCACAGTGGGTCCGATCGGAGGATCTGGTGACCGAGTCCCAACTCCAGGCCAGTGGCACCGCGTGACTGATCCAGGTCCTGGCCTTCCCAGGTGTGGCAAGCAATCTGAGGGATGAGTGAGCTCTTCCTGTGTAACAGTAGCCCCGTCAGCCGGCTCCCCCAATGTCGCCCCGCCCCACTCTGCCCTTTCCTGTCCTCTTATCCGAGCATCCAGTGCAATCTAACCCCCGGGTGCGGCCTCTCCGCTCCCTCCGCTCCTCCGCTGCCGGTCTCCGTCGCTAAACTTCTCAGATGTCCACCGGGTGGAGAGGATCAACCCGATCGAGCTGAACTTGAGTCGGGCTGACTGACAGAGTCCTGACACCCCGTTGTAGACGGTCTCAGCTTCCTGCCACCCACAGCTTCCCACCCTCTGACCTCCGTGCCACCAAGGGCAAACGGAGGACAGAGGATGAGCTGCACGGCTGTTTAGGATGTTGATTATGACGAACACGGAGACAAACAGAGGGTGGTTGGGCCAAAGGGACATGCTGATGTAGTTGAAGGGCTTTCTGATTAGCAAAGTGGAGACTTAAAGGAGATCCTGTAGGGACAGAGAGACTTGTACTTCTTCCAACTGTCTGGGTTTGATTAAGACGACCGGTCCACCAGCAGCCAAACCAGCTACTTTTAACATTTGTGTTGCAAATCTGATCACCGAAAGTAAAATGTGCCGAGACGTTTCAAGTGGCGCCGTAGAAGCAGAAATCTCTGCATTCTCACGATGTCTTATCACCCTCACAGTGCTTGTTCATCCGCTGACTCGATCCCTCATGGGAATAATTACGAAAAAAATCACAACAAAAAACATCATGGAGCCAGGAAAAGTTGACACTAATTTGAGGAAGAAGAAGCGAGCGTGATTTCCCTGCTTTAACACATCGCTGCTCCGTAACCCCAACGGGACCTGAATCATTTGCGAATCATCTATCATTTGCATTCCTGCCAAAAAACACTATAAACATGTTTCCACATGCGCTCATTCCACAGCGGAGCTGCCAAACGGCAGTCGAACGCCCGCTGAAAGGAGGCTTAGCGCGGCCCTCTATGATTTTTCCCCTCGACAAAGAAATCGTTTTGTCGAAGTTGCGGCCTCAGCTACGCTCGTTTTAGTGCGTCGTCTGTATCCGAAGTTTAGATGCACCAATGTGAGCCGGTATTTCTGGGCCTTAGCCGACGCTTGCAGTTTGCGAACGTTCAAGAAGTTTGTGGGACAGAATCTGATTAAGCTGTGTGTGTGTGTGTGTGTGTGTGAGAGAGAGAGAGAGAGAGAGAGAGAGAGAGAGAGAGAGAGAGAGAGAGAGAGAGAGAGAGAGAGAGAGAGAGAGAGAGAGCTTTAAATGTGTGTGTGTGGACCTCAGCTCGGAGATCTAATCTGATTTGCAGAAATGAACGGGTCGTTTCACATGACTGGTTTAAAGGACCACTGGCGCAAGGTTGTGCCAGTGTCCCTTACTTGTGTGTGTGTGTGTGTGTGTGTGTGTGTGTGTGTGTGTGTGTGTGTGTGTGTGTGTGTGTGTGTGTGTGTGTGTGTGTGTGTGTGTACACATCCCAAGTGTTTATTTGATTTCACAAACTCCACTGCAGAAATGTGAGCGTTTTGTTAGCGCAGGCTCCTCAACAGTAGAACTAGAAAAAAAACTACTAGGTGTTTAAAGTTTCGAGCGAAGCAGAACGCTGCGTTTCTTCCGTTGTTCTCCGTTTTTTCGAAGCAGATTTATTTAGGAAAAAGGAATTACGTGAAAAGTAAGGCAGCTGCTAATTAACAGTCCATTACACATCTGGAAAAAAGCAGCACTCTGCTTTGGACCCTGACGCAGGTTTTTGTTTGCAAACTTTCTGTTTACACGTCTCTTATAATCAGAGCTTTATTTTGAACTAATGGACCATCAGAATTTATATCAAATAATTGAAATCATCCTATAGCCTCAGCCCTCTTTAGAGGACCGCTGGGATTAAATCCCCTGAAAGCTTTGCCTCTGAATCCTCTCTCTTTTTTTTAAACGTTGTTTGTTGATGTTTTTTCGAAGGGGGGAGGTGGAGATTCTCCGCTGGACGTGGTCCATCATGTGATTTTCATTGGAGAGTGGCTGGAGGAGACGTGTGTTTGTGTGTCATCTGGCCTCGTTAATAAACGCAGGGTTGTTTCCCATCTGGGGGTCACCGGTTGTGGTCATTACATGGTCTTTTTCTGAGAGGTTCAAGTGTGTGAGCTCGGTGTTTGGGCCGTGTGTGTGTGTGTGTGTGTGTGAGGAGAGCTCATAAGTCGGACGATGCAGCAGGCAGGAAGCTCTGATCCCATCAGGCGTGTCAGCAGGGGCGGCTTTTCATAAGGTAGTAATCTCGCCACACAAAGGGGTGTCCAATATTAGAGAGAGCCCCGTACCCCTGAGCTAATCAAGACCTGAGCAACCCTCTAAACATGACCTCATCTGGAGGCTTAGCCTAGCCACATGCTGCCCCGGTCTACATGATAACTCACTTAGCTCGTTGCGATAGCTCGCAAAAGAGGGAAATACAAGAAGGGGTATAAAAGAAACGGGGACCGACGCGGCACACAGCCACCTACGGCGCCTGGTGCCAGGGAAAGGTATTTTTAAAAGGGGGGGGAGAGGAAAGAGAGAATCATTTTACCATGTCCTCCAGAAACTCTGGGAAGCAATTTGCCGGTATTCAGTTTCTCTCCCCGCCGTCCTGTTATTGCTGTTTTCCCCCCTCAACTCTTGGAGCCTTCAACCTGAAAGGAGGTTCTTAAGTTCAGGGGGCTTTGTGTCACTTGGAAACAGTGCATTTGTTGCCAAGGTAACAGGTCTGGGACGGCGAAACTCAGAAGCAGAGAGCACCTTTTGTCCGCGAATGGACCAAGAGGGGACCGGCGAGCTGTCGCCGGTCCAGAAAGCACAGCGTCGGTCTCCGTCCTCGGTCCTCGATCAAGAGAAGATTCCACTTTTTAAAACGTAACTTGTAGCACGTCGCTTTCAAATAGTACGATTGCCAGCTCGCTTATGCATTTTCACTCATATTTACTTTTAAGACTCACCTCATACCTCGGTCTCTCACATTCTAAATCCTTTAATTACACACACTTTAATTACCTACATACTTAAACGTGCTCCTGTATTTCATATTCTACTGTATTCTACCCTTTCTATTTGTTTAATGACGTCTTGTTGGTACTGCACTGTGTTTATTGCTATGCATCAATCACCACATCAAATCCCTCGTAGGTGCAAAGACACTTGGCAATAAAAACCCCTTCCTGGTTTCTGTGAAAGCAGAGGAAGGAACTGATTGCTCTCTCGCTGCAAAGTAGAAAAATAAATATTTGCCAGAGTGTTAATGCAAGTTTGGGCAGAGCAATTACATCTGGTCCCTCTGTCGACTCGTATGTTTACTCTGAGTGAGCTCCTCTCTGAATCATCTCATTCCCCCGTCCTTTATCTCTTTCAGATGGTCTGAGGTGAGCGCCGAAAGGAGGCTGAGTCATGGAAACACGAGCCCAAGAGATTCGACAGGTAAGGATGACTCTGTCTTTTTTTTTTGCTGCCTATCTGTTATTTGATCTTCATTCAAGTGGAATATGTGATCGCACACAGTGCGGCCTTATTATGAGCTGACAGTTGCTATAAACAACAGTGTGGCACATCCACCCATCAAACAAAGTTAGCGGTGGTTCATATACATGCGAGACGTGATCAGGGTGGTGCTACTGGCTTTATGCCCCGTGTTCTTTCTTTTTAAAAAAAAAAAAAGTATTGTGTAACTGAAGTCATGACAGCATGGTAAAGAATGCAGTGGCACAGAGATATCACTTCAAACACGGCGTCTCTCAGGAGCCTCAGATCCTTTCAGTGGCACTGAATGAAGATATGCTTTGATGGCCCACCACGGAGTCAGGGCCCTTCAAAGAAACCTGTTGATGGGCTTGTGTGCGCGGGGCTGAATGAGTGGTACTGTATACGTGCGCCTCTCGGGGTCGTCGTCGGTGTTCTCCACGGAGGTCAATCATGCTTGACCTCAACATGAGTCGTCTTTTTCTGTAGATTTAAGGCTCGGGTTATCTTTTTTTTCCTCCCTCCAGGTAAATGAAGGGGAACTGTGTGTGTGTGTGTGTGTGTGTGTGGATGGCAGGGAGCCAGCAGACAGGTACTGTAGATGTGCTGATGCGGAAGGGCGATAGGGGGCCGGCCTCCAGTCGCAGGCCCCAGGCACAGACAGGCGTACACGGGCAGGCTGAAACTCGGAGGCAGGTTGGGACCTGGTTCTGTGTGCTGATGCTCCTCCGCTGGCTCGGGTCCAAGGCGAGGCACAGGAGGGAAACGTGGGAAGGGAAAATACAGAATAGAGGGCAAAAAAGGGGCGATAGAGGGGAAAAAATCAGGCGAGAGGATGCTCGTTGAGTGGCGGAGCGCACAACCAAAGGTGAGGGAGGAGAGTCGGAGAGACGTGATGATGTGTGAGACCCGGGGGGAAGAAGAGTGAGGCCACTTCCTGTGTGCACGGTGGAACGTGACTCCTCTCAGGTAAACCAGCTCAGAGGTGCAGAAAGAAGATGAGAATCACTGATGGATGACTACTTCTCATCTGACACGTTGTTCTTTCCTCGAGCAAAGCGGGATGGGCCGGTCCCGCCACTTTGGCTGAGTGGATGGGGTGTGTGTGTGTGTGAGGGGGGGGGACGAGGCGACGACGTAATGTCATATTGTGGGAGGCTGTATGCACAAGCACAGGTAAAGCAGCCTGCTTTAGGGTTGTGGAGAGGCCACCTACCTGCATTACCTCACCTCGGAGCGCTCTGACGTCGTCTTAAAAAAAAAAAAAAGCAGATGTTGTACCCTCATCAACACCGCTCTCATAAGACACATTCATCCACCAACACACTTACACTTGAGATAAAAGTGCTGTTTTATTTCTTTAAAGAGGAAACTCTTTTAAATCATATTTTTCCGTGCCTAAGGCGATACTAGCCTCGCCGTCTCAATCGTGGCGTTTGACTTGAGATGATGTGATGTGAAAAAGGGGCTCAGGGATTCATCGGATCCACGCTGCTGGAAGCAAAACCGCTGGGCTCAGGCTTTGCCACCGCTCTTAATGTGATAATTTCTTCTACAAGCCCCTTTTTTTTTGTGTGCATGTGGAAAGTTTGTGCGAGCAGCCAAATCTTTTTAAGGCATCAGAGGAGGAGAACCTCGCACGTTGATCAATTCTGGCTTCTTTGGAATAACAGTTGCTTTTCAGGAACGATTAAAACCTCTCCTTTTCGTCAGTGTGGGCATGAGAAACACGTGTGAGTGCTCAAGTGTTTTTTTGGCCTAAGTCAATCATTAGTTTTCTGTATTATGTTTCTAGGATCATTCTAAATCCCTGGTTTGGACTGCGGACCAGCATCCCCTGCAGCAGATGTTTTGCTCCTGGCGTCCCGCTCTCAGGATCCAAGCGTCCTGCAGCTCAGACTCGGAGAAGCCGGGACTCGAACTCAGCGGGACGGCGGAGTGCATTCACCGTCTGGAGAGGCTTCTCCATAGGAACGTCATCTCCGTGAATGTACGTTTGCCGTAGTTGCCACAACATTGTTTTCGACTTTTTTCCTAAATCGAACCCCCGGATTAATATTTTCCCTTATATACATCTGCTTTCGATATTCAGTGTTTATTCGCGCTGTTACTCGCACGCTGCAGTTGTGACATCGACTGTGTGCTGGAACTGTAAATGGAATATAATCAGTTTTTTTTTTTTTTTTTTTTTTTTTTACTGACTGAAAGCAGCACTTACACCAAAGTATATCTTGTGAAGAGAACAGGAAATGTATTCCAAATGTACCTTTTGTCATTTGACATCTTCTAATTGAGGTCACAAAGAAGCCATTGTAATCACGGGCGCTTCATGAATGCGATGCTACATTTCAACAGCAGCCTTGTTATTACAAGTTAATAATCCTGTCAAGATGTTTGTTCCGATGATGATTTACAGCCTCATAACTTTTGTGTGTTTGTGAAACCCTAACTAATAAAACTGTAAGATGCTACCTTGTTTGCAGATCTATGAGATTAATAACCAATAAGTTGGTTTTGTGTGTGTGTGAGTGTGTGTGTGTGTGTGAGTGTGTGTGTGTGTGTGTGTGTTTGTGTGTTTGTGTCATTAGTCATACTGGCTTCATTACCAGTTGGGCCAGTATGTGCCAATCTGGGGGAGGTTTATCAGTCGTTGTAACACTCTGTTCTTTTTTTTTTCTGTCCTGCAAGAGTGAAGGTGAAGTTTACAGTGAAAATGTGACATTTAAAGGTTTATGCACTGAATCGCTGTTGGAAATCACAGGGTTTTATTTTGTGAATAATAGGTCACTTTTCAAGTGGTATATAAAAAAAAAAGAAATTTTACTGCACAAAAGAACGTTTACTTTTTTTGTAGAAAGGGATGACATCATGGAAAATGTGTTTGTTGCCGAATGTAGTTTCTGTAAACCGTGTGTGTGTGTGTGTGTGTGTGTGTGTGATGTTGACGGAGAAGTGCTTAATGTCACGGTCCAGGTCAACGCGAGTGAAACTGCAGGGAGTTTCTTGCCATTTTGTGGATAAAAAAAAAATAAAAAATTCCCGCAGCTCCTACATTCCAGTGTTTGCTACAAATGCTTTTTATTGGTTGTAATTAGCTTGAAGTGAGTTCAACAATTCAGCAGTGACTTCCGCCATTCAACTGTCGTTCACTGTCAATTTCAGCTGGGATTCAATAAGGTTTGGCCTTGTGGGCGGGGGGGGTGGGGGGTATGTGGGGGGGTGGGGGGGTGCAGAGTTGCTAAGGGGGTAATTATTCCTCGAGGGGTTGCTTATTGTTGCCTTTCTCCGCGCAATAAAACAAAGGGGACCGGGGTTGGACTCCATTGCGGTGTGCTTGGGGCTTTTATTCTACCGCTTGACGATGTTCTGACAAGTTGTTCAAAGCGTCATAGGGATCATATTAAGAATCAAATTTGCCTGTGTGTGTGTGAGTGTGTGTGAGTGTGTGTGCGTGTGTGTGTGTGTGTGGGGGGGGGGGGGTAAGAGGTCATCACCGTCTGTAAAAGAAAAAGGGGGTGGGAAGGCCCCGGCGCTGATGTTTTTTGGAAGTTGAGCTTCATGACATCTTTATGGCCCTACTTATGGTCAACAACATTAGCATGTCCACAATAGATTTCCCTACTTGCCTGCCCCCCCTCCCCCCCTTTTTTTTTTATTTTTCTCCCCCGCTTTTTCTCACACACATACGCAGCTCAGGGGGGAAAAATGACCTCTCCGCAGCTCTCAATTCACTGCACTTCTATAGCCCTGAATGGACCGGCTCAACAAAAGGTGACATAATTTTCTCAGGGTTTGATTGGCCCCCTCCATGCCACAGGATGACATCATGCCCCCCCTCCCCTCCCACACACCTTCTCAACACATCACATCCAGCACCATCCCTCCCCTCCATGTTCTTGGATGCTGGGTTCCCAAGACAACGGAGGCTGTGGGGCAGGGCTTGGCAGTATATTGCGGCTTGGCTGTCCATAATGAGCTCAGGCGGCGTTGCTCTTGTGTTTGAGGTAAACAGTCTTGGGAAATGATAGACGAAGACGGGGGTTGGGGGGGGGGATGAGGAACACTGTCTTGGATATAATGGCGGCTTCCTTCTTCCTTGCGTGTCTGATGTAGCTCTCTGCAAAAAGAACCGATTCCAGCAAGAAGTGTTAAACTTTTTAACGCCGAGCGCAAGCTTTGTGTCGGCCGCCGGAGCTCTCACTTGAAGCTCCGCCAAGTTTTTGGCCGAGTTTCATTGTATCTCACTTTCTCTCTCATGAGGTTCAAGGAGGGAGGGCGTGCGTTTGTGGGATGGAGGAGGAGGAGGAGGAGGGGGTATTTGAAGAGGGATGTGGGCTCCTGCACTGCACACAAATCCTGATTAATTTTCTTTAACTGATGAAGTTCACGTCTGCTCAATCTGCCCTGAGTTCAGTTGTATTGTCATCCATCTTTTCTTTCGTATATTATGTCTACTCTGATTTCTGTATTCCAAGTTTTAAAATGAGAACGATGCATGACGTGGGATCTTTTTCCTACCCCTTCCTCTATGTATGCATAATGCAGTAATCGGGGTGTTCCTCCATCGTCGGTCTCTGACGTCAAGTAACAAATCCCGGGGTTCTCCCACGATATCAGAGCTGCTATTGGCCGCCTAGCTCGGTGTAACCTGTGACCCCGGACTAATAAATGCCACTCTTTCATGCTGGTGTGCATCCAGGACTATCGCGCACATACAAATGGCCGTTTCCCCCCCTTTTGGAAATGTCGTTAATGAGGATAATTTGAAGTGAGGTTGACGTGCGGCCCAGAGCCAAACCTTATTGGTTCCAAACACTCCTGCCGCTGAGAGGGCCTTTAAACGCACTCCAAACCATTTCCTCAAATTGGAACTGCATCCGAAGGGGGAAAAAAAATGACACAATTACTACTTGGCCTTGGAAGACATCCACGTTTCATGTCGACCGTTTACATGTTGCATTTAAAGTGTCATGTGTGACGCATGGTAGTGCTGGTACACGACGCTTTTAATGCAAAAGAAAAACGATAATTTCATCTTTTTGCAGCTTCCTGCCTTTGTTTCGCCCGTCGTGCCAAGTCTCTTATCCACTTTAAAGTGCACCCCCTTTACAGTTTTTCACGATTTCCCTTTTCTTGCCGTTACTTGTGGTGTGATGTGATTAACTGTGGTGTGCCGGGGGTTGGCCTCTCCTTGGACTCCGTTGGAAGAAAAGCATCGCTTTGGTGAGTGTTTTTTTTCGAGTTTGGATGAGCTCTGACTGGGTATCGGTTACCTCTGGCATGCCGAGGGTGCGTGGGCTCCCGGCGACTATGACGTCGATCCACTCGGCTCCGCTTGCAAAGGAGAAACGGTGGGAATCCACTTCTTTCCCCCTTTTTTTCCACAATTGTTCTTTATAGCGCTAACCTATTTTTCCAACAGGTTTTCACTTTCTAATGTGTCATGGGATTTACCTTACCTTATTATGAGCATATTTTCCCCCAAGTAAGAACTTTATCAATACAGCAAATGCAAATTGACAGTGACATTAAGGTTAAGCACTTCCCCTAAAGTCCTGAAGCAGCAGTGGTTTCTGGTTTATTGGCGGTGACGCCGTTGATTGGCAAGGTGACACAGATGAGGCGGTCGCATGGGAAACTGTCCCTTCGGTCTGGGCAAGCACCCTCTCTCACCCTCTCCATCCCGCGTCTCTCTCGCTTTCTCTTAATCCCCATTGAGAGAAAGGGGAAGGAGCGACTCGGGGAGAGCAGGAGAGGATGAAGAGGAGGAGGGGAGCAACGGAACAGGCCAAAGGCTCCGCTGACATCCATGGGAATCTGCAGAGCCATTCACTCGTAATTATTAGCATCAATGCAGGGAGGCAGTGGCAAGGCGAGGGGCGGGGGCAAGGGAGTGTGAGAGAGTTTTGGGGGTGGGGTTGGGGCGGGATGAGGGGGAAGGGAGGGAGGGGGTGTCAGTCCAAGATGGAAATCAATCACCAGAAGAGCCAAGAGGTTGTAAGGAGAGTGTGAGAGGTGGAGAGTGACGCAGGGTTACTTTCACTTTAGACATACAGTAGATGATGTGAGCAGCATTTCTGTTTTCTTCCTGTCTGGTTTCTAGAGAAGTGATTACAAGAAAATAAATATTTATAGACACAGGGACTATACTCTACATTATCAAATGTCAAATCAAGCCGTCATGAACATTTGGTTTTCAGGTTTTAAGTAACTAGGTGTTTTCTAATGAAAGACAGTCAGAGCAGACTAGCAGCAAGTCCCCATCCAATTCATAGCATTCATAGTTAAATGTTATCACACGTTCATCATGCAAGTAAATCCTCATTTTTCATGCAGATGTGTACGCCGGTAAAATAATTCATGTGCGCGTGTGCTTCCTGTGATGTCCCCTCTACATCATACATCACCCCTGACGGGTCATTTCACTCCTGGATTCTGAATTCCAGCCGAGAGACCACCTCAAACGCTTCGGGTCGTCCCCGCTTGGCGAGAACGTCACTCCCAGCCCGCCCAGCACCACGTTTGAACTTTTGCCGACTGGCTGCCGAGCCAGACTCGGGGGGAAATTATGACAAATGATTTCTTATTTTCTCTTTTTTTTTCACTTTCATTTTCCAGTTGCGGGTAATTCAGCAAAGCAGTTTTTTTTTGTTTTTTTTTTGTGGTCTGACCTTTTAGTGATTGGCAAAAAGGAAAGTTCACGTTTAAATGGAACACTAACACTTTCAGAGTGTGAGAGAGAAGGTCATGTCGGAGGTCAGGTCAGCACTTGTCTTCTTCGTTAGAAAGCCTGGTTATACTCTGGAGTTTACCTCGGGAAACACGCTCAGATAGAGATGTCACATTGTGCTTTTCGAGAATTTAGACGGAGGGTGTCAACCTGTCAGCTGATGTCTTCATGTGAAGCCGTTTAAAAGAAACCTTACAATAAGTCGGCCACATTACTGGCGATGCTCCCTCCAGTACCAATTCACCTAATCGCCACTTATATTTAAACTTTTCTGATATTTTAAGCCTAAATTCTGAGCTGAATTTGTTATTATCTGCCTTTTGTATGAGAGTTATAACGCTGTGAATTCACCAAGTTTTGACATCGCAGTTTCCTGCCTCCCACACTGCAGGAATCCTCTGGTCAGAGAAAGCAGCGACCCCTTGACCCCCGCGCACACAAAGTTCCTTTTTACACGCAGCACTTGAATTTCGTTCCCCGATGCGCGGAGCTGGCAGACGGGTGAGGAACAACGAGAACTCGCACGGCCATCTATCACGATGAGGAAAAAGGTGGTGGCGGCGTGTCACTCACCCGCCGGCATTGTGGGAAACGTGGACATTTCTTCCGTGTCTGAAGCAAATGCGTAAATAAACACACACAAGGTATTGCATACACACACACACAAACACACACAATCGCACACATAGACATGGATCTCACATAGCCAAACCCCGTTCTAGATAAGACCTGTCATCCCTGGGTCTGGGATGGTCGATAGCCATCAGCTCTCAGGGTAGTCGGGCCCTGTTTACACAGCCAGTGGGGCCCTCAGCCCCAACACTCACACTCACACACACACACACACTTCTGATTCAATTGCTTCCCCCCCGTCGCACATGTACACCCACCGGGATAACCGTCCCATATTTGCACACAGTCAAGGACATAACAAAGATACGGACAAAATCGACACCATCTACGCCTTTCCCACCTCCTGTCAGGGACCGCGGCACAGCGGCGTTCATTCAATATGCCGAAAAGTGAATGAGCCAAATTCCACACAAACCGCTGCTATGACTCTCGATTTTAATGAGTTTATATATATATATCCTTTAGGCAGAAATCGGAGGAATCCAAGACAGAATTAGGGTCTGCTTTTCATCTTGAAACGGAGGATGATCAAAATACTGCAAACTCTGGGTTTTTTTCTCCACTTGTGTTTGTATTTCAAAGGCAGCTTTGTCTTCCTGTCCATCCTGCTTGAATCCCAGCCCAGAAAGTTGACGTGCGATCTTATCAGCGAGTCCCAGAATGTTTTCACCAGAAATTCGAAACTCCTTCCTACTTCATTGAAAGCTCTGCGGTCAACACCATTCACAATACCATTTTTTTTTTTTTTTATCCATTTTGGGTGCACTGATTTGAGTCGCATGTTATGTAATTATCACATTCACGTATGTCTGTTTTTCAACGATCACAATTGATCCATTTTGAAATCCCCAAAGAAAGCTTAATTTTCTGCTTCTTAGTTTAATAAAAATCTGAGATGATAATACACTTGTATCTGATTAAAAGCTACCAAAAGGACTGACTTAAGTTCATGGAGTTCATCGTACTGGCACAATGTAGGTGAACGTGATAAGCAGCATACGTATATCTTGGCTTCCTATCTTTTTATCGTTAAAGGTGCCCTGTGGAGTTTTCTTGTAAACAAAGTTCCTGTTTACATTCAGTGTTACTCATCAGAGCCCATGATAATGTGCCCTTTGTGTTCAACAAACACAATGAATCCCCTTCCTTTTATTTTGGTTAATTCATTTTCATTTTCATTCCACGTTTACGTGAGAGCCGTCTTCTTCTCCCCTGCCTGTGTTGGCGTGCAAAGGACCCACTTGTTGAATCATTGCTTTATAGCAATAGTGGCCATAGTACAGTGCAGTATATAGTGAAATTGAAAAAAAACTTCAATAGTGACACTTTAATGTCCTCCAAACGGTGATGCTAATTTCAAAGGCAAATCAAGTCGTGAGTCAACACAATTTTAAAACTTCTGTCGAGCGTTTCTCGGATTTAAGCTCAAAGTGTCTGGACGGGACTCAGCGAGTCCATTTGCTAAAACAACACAGAAATGGAGCCGAGGCGCTGCTCCCTAGTGTTTACTCTCGTGTGCTCAGAAACAAACAGGAATTCATTCATTTTAAGCCGATCACGTTGGAATGGAGAAACTTTATCCAGTCAGTGAGAGTTTCTGGAGTGAAGCGGCGGCGTCTGTCAGTGGGAACATACTGTATGACCACGATCAGGAAGTGAAGCACTATTTTTTTTTTTCACACCAGGAATATGGACTTTTGTTTGACACGCCCATAATCTGGTTGTGCGACCCTTAAGCCAAAACAATGCAAAATGCAGGAATCTTATTGTGAATTTTTTGCTTTGTTTATCTGCCGTTGTCAGGTGTGTTCTCATATAAAGTCTTACTAAATGCCTGCATGTAATGATCCGGGCTCCTTCCATGCATGCAAATGTGTCATTGTTCTCACCAGTGGATGAAAAGCATTCCCACGTTGGAGCCACTTGAGAACAGGCGTGAGCAAATAGTCCCATCGATGCTTCGAGCGCCTCGCTCACCTGCAAAGATGACAATGTCATGGTCAGGTGAGTGTAATCTGGCACCTCTCAGGCCCCGTTTCTCATGGGATGTAATGCAACTATATTCTGGTCTAATTAGAAATCAGAATCAGTGTATGAACGTACTCCCTTTCATTTTCTGCTTTTCCGTGCGTGAGAAAGCAGCTATATATTTCAGAGGAAGAGATGTAGCTAAAAATCTGATCACACGGTGCTACCTTACTCAAATCAAGATGTCCTTCAGTTTATCCCCCTGCAATCACCTGGGAACTACCCACAGTGAGGGAAAGCAAGAGAGCATATTCGACGGAGGGAAATTACATGCATTTTGTGGTGCTGCAGAATAGGGAAATATTCAGCTCAGCTATCTGAAGAATCCCTCCAGCACAGCAATGTCCTCGGCTTCTTTTTTTTATGTGTTTACAACCGTGGCGGCGCTGGAGTCGCTCGGCGAGCCGACGGACGTGGGTGAGAAGCTGTGGCTCCGCAGCTGGAGCCACAGTTTCACACATCACATGATTAGAGCTCTCGTGACGGCCATAATGACAGTGGCGGCCGCGGGGTTACAGAGAGGTTATGACCGGCTGGAAGAGCCGTGGTTTTATTGCCGCCGGGGGTGGGACCAATTAACTGTGACACCGCAGAGTTTTATCAGCTTTCGCGTCCAGAAATTGGTGTCATTTAAAGGATTTAATGGCATTATTTACAGCTGTTTTGCAAGACTATATAAAACGTGGGGGAAATAGTTTGAAATGAACATAGAAAGTGCTTAGTATGATTGATAAAAATACAGAGTGTGGGATGGATGGATGGATGGATGGATGGATGGGGGTGAAAGAGTGTCTCGGGACTGGAGCACATCCTGTCAGCTGAGCTCTCCCTCCCTCCCTCCTTCCCTTCGTCGCTCCTCTCCACAGCTGGCGCTCCCGACTGCATGCAGGGTGATGTGTGGGTTGAAGGGGTCTCTCCTCAGGGTGTCCAGCTGAATCTGGGCTCGGCCTGGAGTAGTGCTCCGGGTTGCCTGACCCTTTGACCCCAGGGTTAACCTCTCGATTTCATCTCTCCCCAGGGCCAAACACATAGCCATACTGAACGCATTAACCCTCTGGACCCCCCCCCCCCCCTTCATCCTCACTCAGTAGCAACAATAGCTATGATATCTCATCTGCAAGTGTGAAACTTAATATGCAAGATATGATAATGTGATCAGGAAATGCTGAATGTGCATGGGGCAGTTTAGGACACGCCAGCACTCAAAGTCTGTTCAGGCAAGATAGCCGGAGCTGATCGAAGTAGAAGGCTGAGTCTCCGGGGCCTGCTGGCCTGCAGGGCTGCCAGGCCGGTCAGGTGGAAGGCTCGGGGCTGGGTGACTGCCACGGGGTAGCACCACTCCTCCCTCAGTCCCTGATCTGCCCAGCGTGCACAGGACTTAGGGCAAAAGCTGGGGATTATCTCCACTGCACTTCCACCCCTACCACCCACGCAACGCAACACCCTGCTTAAGCTCCTCCCTCCCTAATTTCTGCCCTGCACCTGCAAGACATTCTATCTACAGGACTGATTCGTTCTCTTTTCTGCTGGTTGTTCGTTTGATTCTTCGCTGCCTCTTTTGTGACACGCACGCATCACCTGATCACGGGAATGCCTCAGTAGTCAAAACACTTTCCGTGGCAAAAAAAATGGCTGTTTGCCAAAGGTGCACGGAAGGAAATTATTGACTGTTCTTCCAGTGTAAAAGTCACCAGTGGCTGACAAGCAACACTACTTGTTTTTCATGTTCTTCCTCCTCTGTTCCTCGCCCACGCAGTCCGTCATCACTGAGAAAGCATTTGCAATGAGGCATATATCGTATGATTGACATGTCGAGAGCTTTTTTTTAAGTATTTATTTTGTTATATCCATAACCTGGGACTGAACCTGTGGCATATTCTACATTTGAATTGATTGCCTCAAACAAGTTCTGTACCTGCATGTGGAAACACTTAATTCATGTTGGGGTTGCATTAAAATAACTTTAATTAAGTTGTTGTGAGAATAGCGGCGCAGCCTTTTAATGTGGTTTGCATGACTAGACAGATCTTTGTGTTTGTTTAGGGATAAGGATGGATCCCTATTATGGAAGAGATGACAGAAGGCATTGAAGGCCTCTGCCTTGCTCTATCTGTAAAGGCATCTTGTGTTTCATTTCCCCATAACTCACAGCCTACTGTGCGCTCTATCTCTCCCCTCCTTCTTTCACTCCGTATCTCTGCCTTTCTTTCTGTCCGACACACAGACACAACTAGCTTGCGCCCTAACGAGCTGCCTCGCGCTCATGATGTCATGTGCGAGAGTCGACAAGAATCTCCGCGTGGGTTGTAAGGCAAACAGTAGCTGAATGAGATGACTACTGATAGAAACGCTACAACAACAACAACCAAGGAGAAACAAATAAAAAAAGAAGAAATCGGATGACATCAGCCGGCCCGCGGCTGACCCTGCAACAAAAGGCACGGCGAGATAAAATAAAACAGCGGATTTAAGATGAAGTGATTCGGCTGAGAGTGAGGCACATAAAGATTGAGCGAATTACCTCATTATGTTGGAGATGCGTCTCTTGCAATGACTCACTTATATTCTTTAAGGGGGGGGGTGCACCATCGATGTGCTTTGCAGCTGTGGAGCGGGATCTGCTTGGCGCGGTGACATCATTTTTGCGTTACAGCTGTCGGCAAGATGCACGCCGTTGCCTGTGCATTGGCTGACAAACGTATTGCGGCTTTGCACCGCCTCCCCCCCCCCCCCTGCTCAGGCTTACACAAACCGAACAATCTAAAATGGCCTCCGAGAAAGTGGATGTGTGGGGACATGTTCTCACGGCGCTGCCTGCTGCAGGCTTTGGCTCAGAATGCAGGGCAGAGGTGGCAATGCGCATGTGTATGTTAGTGGGGGGGGGGGGGGGGGGGATGACGGGGAGAACAAGCGACAAATCATGGGCCCGATGCCAGGTGAGATAATGACACTGGCGAACAGGATTTTGGGTGATGGGGGCCGATAGCTGTGGAAAAAATGATGTCATCCGGCCATGTTGGACACTATCTTGAACCACTGGTTGCATGGGAGGTGGCAGCTTTAACTCGAGGAGGAGACGGAATGGGGGAGATAAGAGTTGGAAGGGGCTCATGAAGGATGGAGGTGAGACGGAGGGGAGTTTACAGGAGTGTGCACACGGGGAGGGCTGCGGTGGATCAGATATGGAAGGGATTACGTGTTATTTAGCTTGTTCTCAGTATGCACTTTAGCATATCTGTACGCAGAGCATGGTGGCGGAGCCTTGTGTACTGTATAGATTCATCCTAGTGCATCCTCTCCTCCTCCTCTTCCCTCCCCCCGTCCTCGGTAAAACATTCTGCAGGCACGTAGCCACTGCACCCCGCCCTTCACCTGCCCGTCTCTAACCGCATTATCCTCACACACTGCTGGCAAAAGGCCAGGGAGGCGATGTGCACACCACATTTGCCTGCATGGCCCGAAAACCCACACCTGACAGCCTGTTAACGTACAATGGTGGTAGGGAATCACAAACTTCTGTCTCCTAATTTTTTCTTCTTTTATCAACCAGACACATGCAGCACACCTAAAAAAGAAACAGGATGTATTGCGGGTAATACAGGAAGTTCAGACAAAGACCTTAGCTCTGTGCTGGCGCGGCAAGATCAGGATTAACTAAGGACAACACACATGTAGGTATAAAAGAGCCTGTTTGGTTGGCGGGTAGCATTGAGCAATCCCCTTTTGTTCAAAGTTTACAGAGGTCTTAACGAGAGTAAACAACCTTAGTCCCTATTGCTTAGAAATGTGATTGAAATCATGGATTGTGCTAGCGGAGGGGCTAGCCCGATTTAGCCGCAGCACTTTTATGGTATGGTTTGGATCTTTGAGCGAGGGCTGCCTGTGGTTTGAGGTGAAACCCAAGGCCCTCGCAGTCTAGGTGGGCCTACTGTGTTAGCCTAGCTCTGACAGCACCTGGGACTGGTTAGCCTCCTGGCTAGAAGTAGATAGAGCTGCTGGACAAAGTTCAGCTCTGTGGGAGAGGAATAAAAGTTACAAAAGGAGGGAGAGAGCGAGAGCTTTCTCATACGAGCATGACATGAACGCCCGTCCACACGTCCCGTGCGCGTTCTCAAACCAACAAATCAATTCACACTTGCACAGCCTAATCTCTCCGTTTCTATACGTCACATACAGTAGGCGTGGATCACAGTCAAAACCACATTTTTAGCGAAGGCAGGTCCATTGCATACAGCTGTGCAGGGTGTGCAAATAATATGAAACAAATGGGAGAGAAAACGAGAAGTACAACATCACTGTTCTGTAATTGACAGGGTCTTTAAATAAGGCAAACAATGCTAATCCACTTAATCTCATGTCATTTTTTGCATATTGCTTGGCTTTAGCTCAACTTTGCACTGATTGTCCCTGATATCTGCCCCTAATGATAAAATTTGTATTCATAATATGTGTAAAGTTAAAGCACCTTATTTGCTGCCGAGTATATACTCAATTCTCTGACATTTACCTCTCAACCTTTTTCTTTTTTTCCAGGCGTCTCTCAGCAGGATGTATTTGATCACCGTTTCAATTTATCCACTGAGGGTACTGTGCCCTAATCCCAGAACGGTCCTTCCCCCTTGCTCTCACATGCAGCCTTACTTTTCACATTAGTGCAGGGTTAGAGCAGTGGTTCCAACTCCGTTGCCAGTTGGCTGAGGTCTTCGTTCCGGCTCCAGCATCTGCACCAGTACAGCAGCTAGTGGCAGCTAGTCCAAAAGGGTTGCACAGACCAAAGGGGCCTGGGTCAGAGAGAGGGGGCTTCTCTCTTGTGACGCGGTCGTTACAGAGGCCAGGGTATGCCTCTTTGACTGGATGGATGGGGCGATGTTCTGCCCCTGGCCGGGGTTGACCCGACTAGACGACCACAAGCATTTGGCTGGCTCCGGCTCGTTTTTTGGGCCGATGGCCCACCTCCATGTTCTGTGCTCCATTTGGGCTTTCTTGATCCGTCCCAAACAAAACCACAAAAGTGGAGGGAGTAATGCAGCAGAGTTGCTGAGCAGCTCTACCCAGCCACAGAGCAGTGAGGTCATAGACTGTATGCCCCAGCCTAATGCTTGGCATGATGCATGGGAACTGTCTTTGAATCTCTCTCAGCACCCGAACCTCCTATCCCCTCCTCATTTTCTCCTCCATCTCTTTCCCTTTCCTGCCCCTCTCCAACCCCAGTTTTTCTGAGCGTCAAGGATCTGACGTCCTAGCACCTCATCATCCTTCAACACACAGACATATGGTATCTATATCATGGCCATATATTACTCATCTTCGGATCTCTCAAGATCCCATCCACGAACGCTGCACCGGCGTTCCCACACGGCACAAATCATTAACGTCTCCGCGTTACAAAAAATGGTTCTATGACGTGATATGTTAACACAGCGGCAGCACTGCCAAAAACAGGGCTGCATGGTAAGGCAGACAGGATTTCATATTCAGATACTGTTACATGCCACACAAGGGTATCAACTCCCCGAGCCAAAACGCCCCAGCTTTCTCAGAAGGCGACGTATTCCTTACATTTTCTTAATTGCTGTCTTGTTAAACTGGACATGAAGTATTTTTTTATGAGACAGGCATAAAGACACAGAGATTTACTGTGGCTGGCGAAGGGTGTCGGTTTAAGTGTTCGGAGACACAGGGACTTCTCTCTGGGGACAGGAGGGAGCCGATGAGTGGCAAAGGGGGTTACGATAAAATGGCTGAATCCTGGGAATTGGGCGCATGCTGAATCCTGCTTTCTAGTGTTCATCTGTCTCGGTGCAACAACATACGCCAAGCAATTGTAAATAGGAAAGAGGAGAACTTTAGATGTCCTCCCATGTCTGCTCTGCAGCGACTTGCACACGGAGGACTGCAACACTTACGCAGCTCGATTACGCCCTGGGCAAGCTCCAAGGGGCAATTTCGTTGGTCCCGTACAGCGTTGAATGGTAATATCCCTCTGTTCCACAAACTGTGCTGCACTTTTATACAGCGCATGATGGGACATGCACAGCTTGCTTGTCAGTCATATATTACCTTGTTCTAACACCTTCACAGACACAAAGGTGCCAGTATTGTTTCTACAATGCTCCTTCTCCCCATGGTTTAATTCTTTATTTTACAGTGGTAAAAAGAAAAAAGAAAAAAAGAACTTCCTGCATCAGAACGTGTCATGTTCTGTCTCACACAAACAGCCCCTTGTCTCGCAGTGCAATTTACCTGTCCCATAGCCATGAGGGCTGTTGTTCCCCTTCGCTTCGTCAGGGCACAGAGGCGCGGTTCACCGGGAGGACAGGCCTTTTTAGATGCTGTCTTGGCGATACGCAACCACTTGTAGAATGAGTCAGAATTCAAATTATGGGATGTCATGTATGGCAGTGCGAGGGAATGGCCGCAGCTCCTCAAAATGTCTCGCAATGTCTTTCAAAGGATTTGCGATTCAAGTCATGCACACACAAAAAAAGAAATACAAAGCTGTTAAAATGTTTATTGTATGTGTGCTAACTCTCCACTACTTACCGCCCAGCAGTGAGAGTTTTGCGCCGCCTTGCCAGGTCTGGTGCCACAGTAGAAGAAAGGTACGTGAGCCCCACCCTGTCGGACTGCCTACTGTGTTGAAGGCCTCAGGCCAATGAAAAGTATACGAATACACACCGCTCAGACTTGTTTGGCCTGTCACTGTAGCTGGAGAGTATCAGCCAAAGTAACTGTCAGCAGCTCTGTATCTGATGGCCCTGCGCATGGTGTGTGTGCATGAGCATTGAGAGAAATAATGTGCGTGCACGTGTGTATGTGTGTTGCCCTGCCTTTATTTGTTGGCGCAGCGAAACACGCGCTGCTTCCCATCCAGTATTTTGACAGTTGTGGCTCGTTAACAGATTGGACACGGCAAGCTTTCCAAACTCCACTCATGCCTCTTAATGTAACAATTTCACCGTGCGTCACTTGAGGAAAGTCTCTTCCTTAAATTCACCGTGAAACTGTCAGCGGATCGCAGCCGCTCCAAATTCTTGCTACTTTATTACCGCTCGCCTTCAAAAATTAAGAGGAAAATCATGGGAAGTGGGGAAGAGAATGAGAAAGGGAGATGAAAGAAGTCGGGTGGGGGTGCCAACACGTTTATCATATTACCCCGCTTGTAAAAGCAGACTGGTGATGATTTCACATTGGTGGAAAATTGCTCATAAATCACATAGCTGCACTATGACCAATCTCTCAGAGGCTCCCCATTTGTGTGACCGTGACATGCAAATAGATGTCAAAGCGGATTAAAATGCAGCTATGTAAAGTGTGACAGGTTACACGAGGGGAAGACGATGTTTTATGCCGAGTGCAAGGCTGCAACCCTCGCTCCCTGAAAAACTAATATCGATGGAACACAAAAATCCCATGAACAGGCACAAATACGACTCTAACTTCCTCCCGTGTTGTGATCGGTTGGACAGATCAGAGATAGATAAGAGGCTTATGGGTATGCATTGTTTGTACAAGTCTTTGTTTACAGTGAGGTACAGCTCTGCTCTTAATCCCCACATATGTATCAGTCCCATAGACTGCGGATGTTGGAGGCATCATATGTTTTTGAGGAATATAATCCATACTGCGCTTTTCCTCCCACCTCCACTTACCCTAGACTGTCTGACGAGCTGAGAGGGGGTGGGGTTTTTTTTGTTGCAAATATCATGCAAGGGAGAATGGTGGATAAACAACTCGGCGTTAGAATAAACAAGGGTGGCAACATACACGCCTTCTTCGTGTACCAATTATATTATACTGCCGAGTACTTTGCAAAGATCTGGCAATCACAGCCAAACCAAGCATGCAGGGGAAGGGGGGGAAAAAAACGCCATAGTTTGCCAATATTTTTACAGGGCTCATTTGACGTGCGTTAGCCCGATCCTGCTGTGCGGTGACACTATTCACGTCTAAAGTGCTATTTCCATTCAGTTGGCGTGCATTCCAATTCCCCAAAAATTAGCTGAAAAAGCTGTTAATTCACATCAGGTGTGTGATGTTTTTCGACGAGCAAACATGTGACGGTCAGCTTTGATGTCATGCGGCGCTCGTCACTGACCGTACTTGCAACCTTGAATTTCGTTAAATCATTGCTTTTCATTTGAGCACTTTTCGTTCTTCGAGGCCCCGTTGGCTCCTTGTTGTGCTGTATCTATGCAAACAGGCCACTAATCAGAAAATCTGAGTCATGCAGAACACATAAGCTTGACAGCTTGGGGCCATAAACTGCGCCGGGCGGGTGAGACACATAAACCAGTATGTGCTTCTTGTATGCCACACTCAAATATATTTAGCCATCTATTTGCCTACTTAAAAAAGTAAACATTACAGTAACTGACAGGGTAAACACTGGTATACACCTGCCCTGCTCAGCTATGTGCCGAGAGAATGCAGCGTGTGAACCCAACACATTTTGTGCGAGAATTCAGATTTCCTCTCCGACGTCGGGTGTCACTTGTCAAGTGCACTTCCGCGTTGCTTTCAGGCACCGACTTGTTTCCCCTTGTATCAAATCTATGGAGACCACTGGAGACGACGGCTTTTGTTTAGTGTGAAATAATTGGACTGTATGGTAAATATGAAGACGTGCTCGTAGCCCGGGGTGGAGTGTGAAAACTGAGGCACCTCAACCTGCTGCTGCCTGTCTCACAGGAACTAATTGCGCTGTCTCTGTGTGTGTGTGTGTGTGTGTGTTCCAGTGTGTATGCCAAAGAGAGCCTATATGGACAGCGGCAGAGTGAATGCATATAGGTGGGAAGGAAGGAGAATATAGTATTAGAGGAAGCTTCACCGGTTTTGACAAAAGAAGTGTCAAGAGGGGTGGAGAGATGGAGTGATCATCAGCGACAGGGGTTGGAAATTCTGCCCTGACACGGGCCTGTCAGCACTCCCGGCAGCACATCTCGGAGCGCTCCGCGTCGCCATGGCGACCGGCCGAATGTTTTCTTTAATAATAGGCAACGGTGAGCCCGTGAGCGTCCCCCGCGCGCAGATACACTTACTCATACTTTAACGACACCTGTCAGAGAGGCCGTCTCCTCCGAGCGCGATGAGCTCAACAGCTACTGAGGGTGAAACGTGCAACACACACACACACACACACACACACACACAGATGAGTGCAGTCAACAGTTTGGAAGTCCAACTCTTCGCGCAAGAGGCCTGAAGGAAGAGAGGTTTTGACAAGGAATCTGTCTCTCGCTGTCTCCGCTTGACAAAACAAATAAGCTTACGTAGACTCGGTGGAACTCCGGGGAAGTGAGAGAGCAGCAAATTAGCGATATTGTTTGCGGAGGGATGTTTGGGGTCCTGCATCCGATGCTATCGCTGCTGTCTGATGGTATCTCCCCTTGAAGGGATCCTGGGAGATGTGCACCGGGGGGAGGCTTGGTCACGTCTCATTGCCATAAGCTTGATAACATGCAGCCCAAAAGTCCCAGGTTTGGGTGCTCTGTTGCATCTGCTTACTTTTTTTTGTTTGTTTTTTTATTGCGATGAAGTTCCCTTACTTCCGATATGTGTCGCTTCACAATCATGTTATACAGTGTTAACATAAATACGATGACTAAAAGACGTGATTTATTTACTTCCACATAAACCATGCTATCATTATCGACGTATAAATCTGCCGCTGGCTGGCTTCACGTCGGCCTTAAAATAACAACTGCAACTCGTAAAATTGGATTTGGACAAGTTCCTGTGAGGGGAGACACCCATGCGGATGATAGCTGGTGATTCTGCTTATTAGCCTTGAGTACACAAGGTGCTCATTAAAAACGGAAATTGATAGGGCTTTCTATCTCCAGTTGCTTGACGCTTTTGTTCGGCATGGGAATGGCACTATAACCCAGAGTGCTTGGCAGCGGAGCAGCGTCTCATTTGGCTCCGCGGCCTGTTGTGTCTTTGTCAATCACCTGGGCCCGGGAGGAAATGGCTGTCTGTTGCACGGGCCAGCAGCGTCCTGGCAGCCACCTAGGACAGCTGAAACCATGGGAATGTCTATCCAATGCAAACCCAGGGCACTTCTTTTATTGCATTGTACAGTATTATTGTGTGCACACGGTTGAAGAGGTTTTTTTTCTTCTGGGGGAACCTATTGGAGCGTTCCCTGTTTACTGAATTGATCGTGATATGGTTTGCAGGATTCGGGAATTGTTGGTGATCTTTCGCTTTTAGTCATTTCTTCTTCATATTCAAATCTTCCTCCCTGTACCGGCCGAAAAGTGTATGCCACATTGTTCCTGAAATGACATGCATTGATCAAGCCAGAATCGTCATGCTGCATTTGCTGCTGCGCCTCAATAAATGAGGGCAAGAAAGAAAGGAAGAAAGAAAGGAATTAAAGAAAAAAAGAATTTAAGAAAGAAGAAAGAAGGAATTAAAGAAAAAAGGAATTCAAATAGAATGAAGGAAGAAAGACAGAAAGAAAGAAAGAAAGAACCGCTTAAATTATAAGAGCAGAAATATTAAGGACTATTTCATGTTAGATGTATCATGATGGGCTAGATTACAAAGACTTCGTTGTTTTGAAATAAAGTCATGGGCTATGAAATTGAGCTTCTTCAAAATTCTTTGATAATTGAGATTAAATGTTAGACAGCTTTTATGAGGTGACACACTCGCTGTGAAAAGTAGTCCTGTCCTGGTTATCAGCCAGCGTCTCCTTGCAGGCTATTATTACTTTGTAGCAAAGATACTCACCTTCAAGTTAAGGTTAGGGTGTGTGCGTGTGTGTGTGTGTGTGTGTGTGTGTGTGTGTGTGTGTGTGTGTGTGTGTGTGTGTGTGTGTGTTTGTGTGTGTGTGTGTGTGTGTGTGTGTGTGTGTGTGTGTGTGCGTGAGTTCAGATGGAGGGTCATATGCATTTGCCAAATAATCTATATAAACATATTTTTGTGGGTTTTTTCCCCCAGAAAGATACAGTAACCTTGTTAGTAACAAGCAGCGAGTGGCCAATTAATAACTAAGAAGCTTGGCCAAAACATTTTTTTCCAAATAATTTTATAATGAAGAACATTTGTCTCAATTGAAGTGCAGCATCTTGGAGCCAGTAACGGCCCAATAAACACCGAAAGGTCATTCCCCTCAAACATTTTGTCATTAGTGGGTTGATGCTTTTAATTATTGAGTTTTTCGTACAGCAATCCAAACTTCCTCCTCTTTCCCCTTGTTGCTTGTCCTCATAGCTCGACATACAGCAGCGAGCCAGCCACATAGCAACGCGAGGCTGTCCAAGGGGGAACACATTACAACGAGAATCCATGTAGTTTGTCATCTTTCGAGGCAAAGCTCAGTTATGATCCCGTAATCACTCTGAACCCATATAACAAAGAACAGACCGTGCAAGCAAATCTGATTCAAAGCAATTTGTTCAATTATAGGGAGCTGGAAAGTGGAAACCGATACCCCGCGTATGAGACTTTGGTTCCACTGCATTCAGGAAAAAGGGTGCTGGGAAAAAAAATGCTTGTACTATAGCCACGTCTGCTGCGTTTCCCTCATGGCATTGTGCTTCGGGACTCTGCGACACATTTGCAATTTTCCCCCGATGAGTAGGTGACACCGGCGGAGGTGTTTGTCTGAGTCTGGGACGGAAGCAGGTAAAGGCAATGCCAGGGTTTACTGTTGCCGTCGGCAGCCAAGACAGGCTGAGGGAGAATAATGTTCACACGTACAGTAACAAAAAAAACTGCATCCAAGAATACCAATTATGCTTCATTTTGAGTCCAGCTGAGGAAAGCACTTTTCCATCTGTGTCTGTTTCCTGTGTGACCCATCTGTGAAAATCAAGTGCATTTTCTTTTAAATTAAAACGAGAGTAAGTATGTGGTAATTGTGTGTTACAGAAATGAATTAAAGTTGTAATTTGAGACCTCAAAGTCAACATTTTTAGAATGCATCGCATTCCTTTTTTCATCAAACATTTAATCCAATGTCACATTAATAAGACTAATTATATAATAAGATTTTAAAATTCTATAATTGTGATTACTCAAGTAGCTCGGATGCATTAATTCTGCTTAAGATGACATATTAGCGAGCACTAAATGACTCATGATATGTCAGCAACACATACCTCAGTGTGTTACACTTTAAATAGGACTGTGATGATTTCATTTTTCACTTTTTTTATATATATAAAGAGTTTCTCCTGGTTATAAAATCAAGGAAAACTTGATCTCATATGTTGGTTATTAAGTCAGATGTTGGTAATAGTCAGATAATTCAGTTTTTCTATCATATCCGAGCCCGTGTCTTATCCGAGTTTCACATGGTAGAGACATTCTCAGCGTGGTCAGATGTCTGATCTTCGTGATGATGACATCATCGCTGTGACCCGACCACAAACATCATGCACTTTCACTTCTCCTCTGCTTTGTCGCTGCCGTCTGATATCACGCAGGACCAGTTTTCATGTATCGCCAGCCTCTAAAGAGGAAGTTCTGCTACATACGTCTAAATACGCCGTCCTGTCACTCATTCCCATGGTACAGTGACGCGGCGATTGTGACCGCCTGTCACGACCTCTGAGGTCTGTGCTTCTCTTTTCTCCAGAGTTTTGTTCTGTGACTTCCAGGGGTGCATTCCCTTTGCCCATGGGGAGTACGTAACATCACACGTTCCCAGGCCTTCTGGGAGTGGGGAAGTCACGGCACGTCTGTCTCCGCGTGCTTACTCCCTCGTTTTCGCAAGTCCAACCTGCCCGCTGTGGTTGTATGTTTTCCACACTAGAGCATGGGTTAAAAAAAAAAAAATCCCAATTGCCTCTCAAAGTTACTGTGAACGTGTTTCTCAAAGCTGCAGTTAAACGTGTGTCTTCATGCAAAAGGTCAGAGATTTGACAGGAACAGAACTGAAAGAGGGTTTCAAAAGATTTTTTTCCCGTAAACTACAAAAACTATTAAACATCAAAAGGTCAAACGTTATTATGGAAATTCCAGATTCACTTCTTAGATTGCAATCTTTTTTTGTTTTTTTGTTGACAACCCGTATCAATGAGTTTGTAAAAGCAAATAAAAGCATATAACCTCATGCGCATGTGTGTGTGTGTGCAACATATGTGCACAGGCACACATGCACACTTCCGCGTGCGTGCGGCCACAAAACGAGAAGTATTTAAACCATTGTAAGTTGCTGTTCCGGGGGCCAAATTTATGGTGAGAACACAGCAGAGAGCAAACAAGCAGGGAAGTGTAGGATGCTTCATGAATACTAATTTTGGGTGCCATTAGCCAAAAGACTACCACATGAGACAGCTGGAAAATGCCTGATAGCAGAGTCTGTTAAACAAGGGGGGGGGGGGGGGGGGTTGTTGTTTGAGCAACATCTCAAACCTTTAGTCAACTCTTGTCTAAAATCACTTGCTTTTACCACCAATATTAGCATACCACGGACAATACGCCATTGTGAGACTGTTGTGTGCGATGGTGACCCCGCTGGCAAAGCGCTGCTGTTGTGAGTGGAAAGTGGGAAGTATGGAAGGAATAGGAGGGAAGGGGGCAATAACAGCCTGAACCGGCGGAGCCAGGAGCCTTGACAGGTACCCACACTAGCGTCGCTTTGCCAAACACTGACTTCACTCCTGTGTGTGTGTTTCTGTGTGTCAAAAGGTCATCTGTTACAAAACATTCACCCGTCTCCCCATTAATAATCCCTTTCTTATTTTTCACATTATTTTTTTTTGTTGGTGGTAATCCCATGCCCCTGGGGATGTAACGAGTTTAGGATTAAACCACACTTAATGGATACGTCGGACATGCCCACAGCTTCATAGCAAAGCCCAGCCTATAAGAAGTGGGTCAACTGCCAAGAGGAGGTGATTAAGGTTCGTCTGTTTGACAGGCACCCAAAGCCTGACAAAGAGAGGTAAAGTTAACTTCAGGTGCCTTATTTCTCATGGAGGTGAAAGATGAAAAGAAAAAAAAACACCGTCTGCTAGCTTACACGCACATGACCTGCAGCTCTGGAGCGATCCAAAGCTATTACTTTTTATCTTGGACCAATCCAAACTTACTTTATTATTACCACTTCTTGACAATACAGATTTATTGCAAAAAAGAAAAGAAAAAAGTGTATGTACAGTAGATTCCAGCTCTTGGAGCCAGGGGTGCGAGGTGAGCTAGGCGCTACGTAGCATGCTCAGCGGGTTGGAGATACAGTGGGGGGTTTTAGACTGGATAGGAAATGATGTGATTTTTACGGACGTCACCGGCGCTCCCCTCCACTGGTCGTGTTGGATCTCCGGTGGCTTAGATGATTGGTGGGTCTCACGATGTCAACGTCCAAAAAGCATGACTTTATCTGTCCGGCAAAAGCCAGCAGGCCCCGCTGCTGCCGCGGGCCTGGCTAGGCTTAGCTGGGACATGCTCTGCACTGGCTTGACTTTAGGCGACCACAGCTGCCAGATAACTACGTCAGAAGCAGGCTGATGTGGATAAACACAAAAAATCAGCCCCGACGTGTTTGGAACCAGAATCTCAACATGTGTCGATTTGATCAGAATTGAATATTTACGTGTTGATGAAAGTAAACAATATATTGTTACATGTGACGTATGGTTTTTCATGTGCTCATTGCAATCCAGACAGATAGCTTGCAGTGACCTGTCTCGGTCTTGGCAGGAGATCGTGATTAGATCATAACGCAGCGTGTTAGTGAGTATCCCTCCCCTCGTGGTCTTTTGTATGTTCCCGTTCAGCAAGATGTGTGTCAAGCATACGTGACTTCAGAGCAGATGTACCGCAATTATATTGCAACGCTTAATGGTTCAACTTCATGGTTCACGGTTTACTGTTGCTTTTACTCCGGGCTGTAATGCAAAACAGGTGGGGAGGCAGTGCCACTGAGGCACGGCCCCCGAGTGGCTCGCCAGTTTGGATTGGGCAGCTCTTGCCCATATATCCTTCCCTAATGTATCAACCCCTCCCCCCCTCCCTGCATGCGATGTCCCTACCCTCACCCCCTTTTCAACCCAGACCTGGTCCATTAATGACATCCATTTTGGAGGCGGTAAGAGAGGTCCTTTTATGTGGCAGCGATTAAATAGCTTTTTTTTGCCTATGCTTAGCAATGGTGCTGCTCTGGGCAGTAGACCATTACGTGAAAATAAACCTAATTATTTTCAGTGCGGCTGCAAACCGTGGCCCCCAGACTCCAGCTGCAAAACGCAGACTATTGCTCTGGCCTCAGCCCACTAGGCCTCGTGAACCTCGGCATTCCCCAAACTGTAATGCTAATCCGAAGAGTAAGATTGATTCACTTAACCAATAACTGGAACAATGGTTGAACTTGAAAATCACAGCCATCGTCAGTTTCTGTCTACTGTTATAATCTGCCGAGTGTCCTCTTTCAGTGCATTAAGTCCAACCTGATGTAAGCGGGTTTGAAAGAACGTACCCAGGGAATATATCTGGTAAATCTTAATCTAATAATTCCCATTTGGGCATGAATACATATGTAAATGAGGCTGGAGGGGGTGCGTGAAAGGGGCAAATGGTGTAAGTCTGACATGCTACAAACATGAACCATATGTGTTTCCCTCTTTGTCTATAAATGCAGTCAGATGGCTTTGTTCTTGCAGTACCCCCTAGGAGACGGTTCTGTTCAACCCAAATCTCCACTGTTTCCTCCTGTCCCTTTCCCGGTTCATCCCAGGTCCCTCCAGGCAGCCACAGACCTCTGCAGTGTGCTGGAGCTTTGTTTCCTGGAATATCCTAGTATCCGAGTGTCCCTCTGCCAGATAAGGATGGTGTGTGTGTGTGTGTGGGTAGTGGCGGTGTGGCTAGAATAACTCTAAATATCTGTGACCAAGCCCAGAATAACTGCATTATGAAGGGGAGGTGGACCGGAGGAGCCAGAAGGCAGGAGAAAACCACAGTCGCTGAAGAAAATAAATAGGAAATAGATTTTAAAAATCCACTGCAAGATATTTTGCGCCAAGTCTCAGAAGTTTAGAGCTCCGGCCAGGTGGAGCGGCCGCGCCGCGCAGGCTCGACCGACGGAGGAAGTGCCCTTCACAGCGGGGGACGGGTCTCTTTGCTTGGCGGCTCATGTGTGCCGCTGGGAATGTGACAATGACAAAAAAGAGCATTGCTTATAAGTCTTAATAATGCCAATAATAATCGCTTTGCACTCTGTCTAGACGGGGAACGGTTAAATTGGGTGTGTGTGTGTGCGCGAGGGGTGTTTGGGCGCGGGGGGCGGCCACTGCTGGAATGGGCGAGTAAAGTGAGCATTCTATTGAGGTCTTAGTTTGGCTAATCTCCCCCATGTGACAGCACAGCCAGATTTGCTGCCATGGAATGCCACAGGCTGTTGTGCTGGGGACAAAAAGAGACAGAGGCTTAAAACTGCAGGGGGGCAACACTCCGCGGTCCTGGAGAGCAGTGCAGCTATGCCAAGAGAGAGAGAGAGAGGGAGAGAGAAAAAAGTTCTCAGGGTTTTCCAAACACACCCCTTCCTTCCCGCCAACCCCCTCCCCCTCCACCCCCTCCACCCACCCCAACATCCCCTCACCTCCGACGGTCATCGCCGGCCATGACACACGTGTGCACACACATGCACGTAGTTCTCACCCGCTACTGGAGGTTGGAGGTGTTTTGGGAGGTGCACACATTTGAGCAATCCCTCTCCCTCCTCTCTCTCTCTCTCTCTCTCTCTCTCTCTCTATGTCTCTCTCACCCTTGGTCTCCAGTGCCAACAGTCCCTGTCCCGCTTCACAGCCTGTTCAGGACCACATCTGGTCCACAGCCGCACAGGGTACACAGTCTTCCCATGAATCCCAAAACCGTGGCGAGGACAAACAATACAGATCCTGAGGGGGGATCACTCATCCACCCTAACATTTAATGTTTTTTTTTTTTAATGCCTTCCTCCTTTGTGGCGCACGTCATCTCAAGGGAACGGGACAGAAATCAGCAACAACCGTCCTTCATTTTCGCCCCGCAGTAACAGTCGGTCACCGCGGCCGTCAATCGTCGGCTAGTTTGTTGCGAACGGTGCCAGTTCAGCTTCGCGGTTATTCATTTCTCTCTGGGGTTAGGAGGTTTTTCTTTTTGCAGGAATCCACATCAATGCGAGGGACATGTTCTCCTTGTGAGGTAACGTGACCTCACCTTTTGAGAGCATAAAAGAGCACAAATGTGAGAACCTCAGGGCTCTGATCATTGCCGAGTGTCATTTTAATGTGTTTGTGCGCTTGAATGGAGACGCTGTCAGCCGGCTTTCTTTGCCGTTACAGCAAGAAAGGTCTTGTATCTTGTTTGGGGCTTAGATAAAATTATAGCCTCTCATGCAATATAGGCGACCTGTGTCACAGATTCAAAAGCTCAGCCTCAATCCCCTAACCCAACCAGCCTTTCACAAACCAGCCAAATCCCCCGGAGCCCCAGATCTCCAGTCTGGGACGGACGTGAGAATCCTTGTCTATAAGGGGTAAGGACATGCAGTTCAGTCAGTGTCAACTCCACCCCTTCTCCCCTTCTGGCCCCCCTCTGATGCTTTAATTAAAGAAATAATCAGGATTTGCATCACAATGGCACCCAGGGCTCTTACCATTAGTGGCCCGTTTGCCATCAGAAGTCTAATGAAAATGTAACATCACCTAAGCCCTCCTTCACAGATTCTCAGATTAGCCATAGCGGACTAGAAGAGAAAGCTCAGACCTTGAGTTGGTTTAATTCTTTTGTATGATAAGCATCGGCCCCCTAAATCCGGCCCGACCAAATCCTCTTGAGAGGGGCTAAGTGGCAGTGCGGAGAGGAGGAGAGGAGAGGAGAGGAGAGGAGAGGAGGAGAGGAGAGAAGAGAAGAGGAGAGGAGATACTCAAGGCAGCCATACCAGGCTCCGACTAGGCCAGACCCCTCCTCCCTTTGCCTGCCTCCGCCCCATTGCCCTCCCCCCCTCAGCTGTCCCGGGCCACAATAGGCTGAGCATCTTTTGTGGCATTAACGGTTTGTAGGAGCGGGAGAACAATGTATGAGAAGTGAGGAGCGCGGGGTTCCCACACACAGGGCCGACGTGTCCTCAAACCCCCACCCAGCCACCCCTTAAAGATGGCAAACCTGCACACAGCTGATCACGGCGCCCCCCCCCCCCCCCCCCCCCTCTGTGCCCTCCCTTTCCGCGCAAAACACACTTTCCTCCGCATGCATGTGCAAACACGCATCCACGCACACACTTGCAAAGCAAACACTCATACGCACGTGAATATGCATTGCTGGTTTTGAGACCTATTTGCTCTTGTTTAATGCATGGGTAAGAATTCATGAAATGGGATGCAGTTCCGAGCACGCACAAATCCACTTGCACACGTAGTTTAATTGCCTGGTGAGCCCATAGAGGGCCGGGGGAAATCCTTTTGTTGCATGAAGGGTGAGGGTTTGTCTGGGATCTTGATTAATTTGTACTGTCATATGTGGGAGGGGTCTTTCACCATGGGGGCGCAGGGTGGGAATGTCACTTACCCTCGGTTCCTCGCTGTCAAACGGACTGACAGTGACAACCGGGGTCCGCGAGCGGGTTCCAACTATCTGATTGAGGAACTTTTTGCCGTAATCCTAATGTAATCAGATTCAAATGTGCACAAGTGACTTATCCACAGCCAGAAAGTACAGATTCTTTGTCAAATGGTATATTTAGTCATCAGAGTTTGAGCACAGGCCAAAATGCACTTATGGCGATTCATTCCCTGATTCAAAAGTCTGATTAAGGCCCTTTCCTCGTGTTGTGGGAAACAGTTTGTTCCCTGCACTAAATTGTGATACCACTGACTGATGTGATACATCTGTCTGCTGGAGGAACCTCGGAAATATTCCACACACACACACACACACACACACACACGTTGATGAGTTACGATTTGAGCAAGTAAACAAAGGAAAATGCAGAAACACATTTTATGGTGTTGAAACAATTTTGTCGTCGTCTGTGCGCGCTCGCCAACAAATTTCTTCCAAGGCATGACAGAAGTGATGACAGCCTTGTCAGAGCTTTGATTATCGCATTTTAGAAAGTGCTTCTTTTCCCTCTTCGCAGTTTATTTATTTATACTGTTTTATGTCCTTGTTTCCCCTTCATTTAGCTGCACCTCTCTGGGGGGAACGGCTGGTCACATGTTTAGGCCGAGCGGCGGCCACACTTTGGCTCGCGCTCAGCCTCGGGTGAAATTAGTGCGACTGCGAGCTCGTCAAGTGTGTGTCTGTGCATGACAGAAAGCCGGCGTACATGCATGCGTGAGTCGCCGTTATTTGCACTAAAACGGAGGGTTTAATCTCCCAACAGCTCAACGTGCCGGTGTCAGCAGTGGCATTGTTAACCCCCGCAGTTTAATACCCTCGGGGCTGTAGTGTAATTAAACAACCTCCGGAAACATGCAAACTATGAATCATGCTCGAGTGTTGAGATACCATCTGTTAAGGTGTCTTTCTCATTTGTCCCGTGTTGTGTGTGCATGCGTCCGGAGCGTGTCCTTGTCACCCTGTCAAAATGTCATTGTGATAATGTGGAAGAACTTGTCTTCGCCCCCCCCCTCCCTTCCCCTCTGCTCTTCCTCTGCTCTTCTCCTACCCTCCATCATCCAATTTAGCTGTGTGTGGCACTCAGTGGATTCCCACACTCCACTGCCCCTTGTTGCTGTCAGCCCCAATCAGAGGCCGGATCTGTATTGATTTTCAGCCACCTGTGCCAGGCGCCTTGCTGTTGTGTGTGTCCCCCCCACCCCCTGCGCTCCCTTCGTCCTCTGCTCTCCTTCCCTGTGCCCCGAGTCCGCACCGTCTCCCGGGGCAACTGACGCACAGTGTGCAGTTCAGTCCATTTGTCACCAATTGTCAGCGTTTAGCGGGGCAATGATGTGTGGCAAGATGGGGAGGGAGGGCGCGGAGGGGGGGAATCGGGGGCAGGTGGAGGGGTGGAAGAGCTCCCTCCAATGAGATGAGAACTACATCCCACTCCCTTGCAATGAGGACACATCACGCTAGACTGCAAATGTGTGTGTGTGTGTGTGTGTGTGTGTGTGTAGTAGCTGGAAAACTTGAGTCTCTAAGTCAGGTAGGCATACTCCCTTCCTGCACACACTCTCTGTGTTATCAAACCTACGGCTGTCTCCTTCAGTCATTTCACCAGATGAAAGCTGGCCCACGCTCGCCGTCCATTACAAATCACCATAACCTCATTTGATTTCCAACAGGGGACTATTGAGTTGCACCAGCAATCTACCGGATTGCCTAGGGGACGGTATTTGTTAGCGCAGAGAGTGAGTGAGTCTGATGTCCTTGTTTGTTTTCCTTAATAACCAGAGACTTTTTTTTTTTAAGAATGTCAAGGGCTGGATGTCATTAGCTGGGGTGCGGCTGGTCCCAAGTGAGACGAATGGCCCGAGTTCAGCTTACTCACTTCCAGCTCTGAGTCAACAGAGAAGGGGCAGCTTTCCGCCATCACAGCGCCCATCGCTAAGCCCAGACCCTGAACTCAGTCGGGACCGAGAGAGGTGCCCCCTAGTAGGAGAGGAGATACCAGTGTCCTATAATGGATCTGTTTTCATTCCAGGGGAAGTGGTTATTTAAGTAGACTATGGGGAGAGCCCCTTTTCTCCAAACATCCACAGAGGGGTTTATACTCCAAGGGTGAATTGGTGTTTGGAATAGAGGGAGAGGTGATCAGGGAGGCTTCTTTCTGTCTCTGCTGATGGAGTCCGAACCTACAGGAGGGACACCAGAGACATAATCGCGGTCTCCTTTATGTTCGGACTACCCCAGCACTGTGAAACTGTGTCCACCATGATGAATCCCCCGGACTGCTTAATGCGCACCTTTTCTAAGTGTACTGGCAGCGATGCGCCAAACAGTCATAACTGTTCCAAATTTATCATTTTCTTTCATAACTGGAGGCTGTACCCGTCTTAAATCCAGTCACCAGGATTTAGTTTGGCAGTGAAACTTTAGAGACTTTACACTTCCACCTTGTTAAAATTATTCGACACCTTCTCCAGTCCAAGGTTGACAAAGAAGCCCAGATTTTCTTCTTTTTTTTTTTTTGAAGGATGCCATCTAAATGTGACACCCTGATGTTTTTCTTCAATTTGCCGAAGCAAACTCCGATGAATTGCTTTTGAAATGCATTCCACATAAATGGCCCTTTTCATAGGCTGCCAGGCGAAATGTGTTGACTTGGCCTTGACTTCAGGTGCCTCCAACAATTATGAAAATGTGATGGGTGTAATCTTTAACAGTATTGGGTGTGTTTAATTGCGCACGTATGAGTGTGTGTGGATCTGGGGGTGTTTCTGGCAGGTTGCGGCTCTGCTTGGTGCCACTGTGCAGCCTGCGTTAATGGACCTTCAGGCGGGGGGGGAAGGGGGGTCCTGATTGCCCAAGCGCCTTTCGTCTGCTCTCCTCCCGGGCTGCAGAGCCGGAGAACGAGGCTCGGGACACGTTTTGGGTATCAGCTCATGTAAACACAGACTGACCATTCCTGGATCCATATGGAAGAGATCATTACGTAGAGGGGTGGCGTGATGCCTGTCATAGTGGGGGCCGCGGGATCACACATATCCCCACCCAATCCCCCTAAATATCTCCCCCGGTCCTGTTCTCCCAAACGGCCCTTCCTAGAAAACACATTCAGATCTGTCATCAGAGCTTGCAACCTGGCAAACGCTCCTGGTCTTCCAAATCGCTGACTGAAATCCTGCCCCCCCCCCCTCCCCCCCCGGGTTGGCTGGTGGACGCTACGAGGACTGTTGCTTCATTCCAGACCACCACAAACAAATACTCAACCTGTTATCAAACCCACTTGAACGTATAAAAGATCGCCAAATTCCAACGTGCCCCTGCTCTCCTGTGTGCTGAAGCTTAGAGGTTAATGAGCAGCAGTGTAATTACAGTGCTGAGGACTTGCTTCTTCTCATCATGGATGACTGGTTTGGGATTAACTCATTAGCCCCGGTCCTGACCATGCAATTAGGCCTTGCACCACAATTATGTCTCCATGTCACGCCTCGGTAGACACTAGACACGGCGATCGCTGCCAGCACACCATCACCGCGACCTCTTATCTCCACTCTGCGCAGGATCACCGATCATTGTAATGACAGCTTTTGTTTTTATTTGGGGTTCGCTATCGATTAGGTCGGGGCGGTGTGCACAGATGCAGAGGTTGTGGGTTGTCTGCGGATGCTGTCAGTAGCATTTTGGGTCTTCCAGACGTCTGCCAGGGTGGCCCAGGAACAATGCTGCCCATCTGGAAGCAGCTCCTCCTGGGTCTGGACGATCTGATGGATGGGGGAGATCTTTCGAGGGATGTCCAGCTGAGTCTGCTGACAGGGACCCAATCAATCACCCTCTCAACCCCCCACCCACCCACCCAATCTAAAACCCCACAGGTCAAGGGTTCTGTCAAGGCATCTTCAGCTCCTTCCACTCGTCCCTTGACCATCCAGGCAAACTGATTCAATCACGTGAAGTGTGTCTTTATGCTGGGAGAGTTTATTGTGCCTCTACTTGTTGCATCATTTTATCTTTGCCATGAATGTGCTGTTTGCACTTTCTAGCTCCTTTGTTTTTCTAGTGGACTGCTGCCCCCGGCCTTGAGTTTCTGCATTCGTTTACTTTTGAAGCCCCCTGAGAAGAGAGAAGAAACCAATTCAAAGCGGTACAAGTTAAAGATGCGGATGTCACAACAGACGAGGAAAATACCCCGTGTTTCAGCCTCTTACACAGCTCTAATGGAAGCCATAAAAACTGGGTCTCTTTTAATAGCCACGGTAGCGACACCAGAAATAGTGCTTACAGTAGCTGCACTGTCTGGAAAGTCTTTGATGTATGATTAATACATCTCTTCAATCAAGCCGTTTGGACAGCTTCACAATCTATTATCTTGTCAGGATCTCAGGCCCGGCTGTTAGCGAAAAAGCAGGTCTTTCAACCAACCTCCTGCGCTGTGATTGATGGGGTTTTCAGACTGGTTTTCCACTGCTCTGGAGACTCCACTTGTCAAGAGGCATCTCAGGTTTCTGGCAATAGTCCTCACTTGCAGTTGGAGACGCATAGACACACTTACATTATGGAAACATAGAGAGTGATTGATGAGCACAATATATTTTTTAAATGTATTTATGTTTGATAGCAGTCGTAGTGACAACATGGTGGCGTTTTCTCATTTTTAAGTTTCTTTATGCAGCAGAGAAAGTTGAAATGCTAGTTAAAGCCAGTCTCAGGGGTCAGTGGGAGGCCTCCCTTCCTGTCACTCAGTTGGCGCACCTCGGCACTTGTCAGTCATAATGACAAATGGCAGTGCTTGATGAAACGGAGGGGTTACATTATCACATATTATCACTTCCCTAATGAGGCAGCTCACAGCGGGAGGGGGGGAAACGAGGGAACAAGATGGGCAGTATGGAGGGAGAGGATGGACAAAAAGGAAGAGAGGGAAGACCACTTTACTGGTGCCAAATACCCACGGCTGCCCAGAAATTGTCTACGTTTGCCAATGAACGGATGGCTGTGGAGCAAATGCAATCAGTTATATAACGAGAGCGTATCTCAAATGATTGCTTTTTGTTCTCCGTTCCAACCCGATGTCACATTAAAGTGTCCGTTTGTAACGATCCTATAAGCCGACCCAAGATATTTGAGCTAGGCCGTTTGTTATTTGGAACCCACTTACGGAAAGCCATGTGGTTTAAAAAAAGAAGTAACAGTGATGCAACGTAAATTTAAACAGTAGCATTTTACAGCTTTTAGTCGTGAAGCCAGCCGGAACAGAGATAAAGAGGTGTGTTGAAATATTTCTCTTTCATTCACAAATATGGGATTTGTCAGGGCGTTTGTTGTGAATGTAGCGTGGCATCAGCAGCAGTAGCAGCCGGGACCAGAGGACCCTGTGGGCCTGTGTCTCTCCCTGTCTTTATGGCCAGCTCTGGACTTGGCGCTGGAGTCCGAGGGGGGAGATTATCCGGCCTGTCTGCCTTCAGGAGCTCTCAGGGTTTGTGTCTTTGTGCAGCATCGGAGCTGGCTGGGAGTGCGCCCACCGCGAGAGGGGAAATGTGTTTGACATACGCTCGACGCACACGGTCGGGGAGGCTGGAACAGCAGGATACGATTAATGACCACAGAATAAGATTGTTGCAATATGGCTTCCCTCACCCCCGCCTTCTTCACCGTGGGGCTGTCATATTTCACGGACTTGCCTGCCTCTCTGTGTGTGTTGGTAGCGTGTTTGTGTGTGTGTGACTGTGTTAGGAAGGGGCCCTTTTATCCTCTCTTTTTGTTGTCTCCCTCTCTCTCTCTCTTTGTCTCTCTCTGTCTTTCTCCGTTGATGTGGGTCATTGATATGCAACAGTGCATTCCTGGATCTTACAGGAGCGCCCGTTCTCATGGTCATTGTGGAGTACTTTGGCAGATTAGACACAGGGAGACAGGTCCTTGGTCTTTTGTCATGGTCTAGGTGGGACATAAAACCTGAGGTTAACAGACCCCCGAATTATCGGATACATGGAGATTTGCAACTGCAGAGAAATTACTTTTCTTTCTCAGTCGGGGCCCAATCGTATGAATCGGTGATTCTGTGGTGATGAGGTTGTGTTTGACATATCTATAATTATGAGAGCCAATAAAAGCAGCGTGCAAGCAGCAAAACCGAGCGTTTGCTGTGCAACAATTAAGAGGAGCTTTTAAACGAGGTGCACGGAGGAAAAACAAATCTGGAGGCCAGATTGTTGTGGTGGTGAGGAAGCTCCCTTTGAGTGATCATCAGAGTTTTGGGGTCAGTGCCAAAAGCCCAAAGGGGCCACAGCGGCATGGATGTGTAAGGGTAGATAGGGCAGGGAGGAAGGAGAGGAAAACCTTAACAAGGTGTCAAATGGCCCGGTAGGATCTTTGCACATGAGCACACGCATAACTGAACCCGCGCTGTGATGTTTGTTGACACGTCTGGGTGAGAATTTTGAAGTTTTCACAGCTATCATAAATCATGAGAGGGCATGATATTTCCCAGGGTTAGGAGCTCCATCTCACTCGACGTCGGCCAACGGCAATGGGCGATCGAGCCCCCTCACCAACGCCAGCGAGCTTTATCACCATGGCGACCAGTGTGTGCTCTTCAGCGGTTTGATACCGGGGGCCTCTCCGTCTCATCTGCTTAACAATGATGACATTTGCCAGGTAGGGAGGAGGAAAAACCCCTCGCACTGTTAAAAGGCACAACAAGAAGTGAGAAAAAATGATTGTTAAAACATGCAGCGTCGCAGTCGAGAAGTTGGCTTTGCTGCACGTGAAAAAAACAAATGTCTGCCTCCTGATTCGTCTCCTCCTGACGTCTCCTTGGAATTTCACAGCAAGTTACAGAAAGTGACATGAGAGACAGAGAGAGAGAGAGAGGGGCTGGATGTACCGTCTTGCAGCTTTGGCTCTCTCCTTGGGCACAGCACTCACTCATTTATTGAAATCCCTCTGTGTGATCCTACCCTAAAGTGAGAGGTTCAAATTTCTCTTTTTATCTAGCCCACGTAAAATAGACACTAAACCTGCACCTTTCTAACATTTTTTCCACTCTCTTCCTCCAGATGTGTTCTTATATGTCTTATAATCTAACAGAAGCACAAAAACATAGGTCCAAAAGAAGCTCTCTCTCTCTCTCTCTCTCTCTCTCTCTCTCTCTCTCTCTCTCTCTCTGTCTCTGCACTAGTTGCGTTTTATGCATTTAACATGTGGCAGACTTCATCAACCGCGCTATGCGCTCACCACACACACCTGTTCTCCACAGCTGCTGCTGCAAGGCACTCTGGGACGTGATGCTAATTCCATGTTTTTTCAGCCACTGGCAAGAACAAAAAAGGGATATACTGGAAAAGCTGTATTTCTAACAATTTAGTTAGCAAGAGTTTTATCTTCATTTATGTTCATGTGAGCTGGGCCCTGTGCTACACGATAGCCCTACCAGGAAAGAGGAATCACCATCAAATAGATAAAGCTGTCTGAGGAAAACTGAGAGGAAGGGGCATCTGTAAAAACAACTGTTCTCTAAAATTAGAGTTGCATTAAAGCTTCCTGCAGAGAGTCTCCCCCCCCCTGCACCTCGTTTCAAAGTATTCCCTTCTGCCCATGATGAGGCCAAAAACTGCTGATGCTTCAGAGGTAGCTGGAAAGCACTAAACTGCCTGTGGAGAAAATAATAGGGGCACGCAGCAGAACAAACCCGGCCCTGCCCAACCCCCATCCCAGAACTGCTACCAATTAATGCACTAAAGAGGCTGCACACATAACTCGGTGAAGGTTGCAGGACGGGAGCATGAGCACGAATCCATTACAGTTTGCTTTTCAAAGTTGTTGTAGTTAAAGGGACACAGATTGAAGTCGCAGCTCATCGCCACCCGCAGCCGTGAGCAGTCGGCTGTCGCCGTACAGTAAGCGACGAGTCACAAGACACTTGTGTTTCATCAGCCTCTTCACTCAAATTGAGTTACCACTTCTGTTTATTACAGTGAAGTGATATTTGCTTTAATTTCAAAGGAACTCAATACTGGGGGGGGGGGGGTCTGTTTAGCGCTCTCTGACAGAGCTCTGCACGGAGGAAATGAGGCCGGTGAAGACCCCATTGACCGTAAGGCATTCGGCCCATATTTCACTAAGCTCCTTTCCCAAAGGGAAAAAGCTGTAGAGACGAACCATATCAGAACACATGCTACGGCGGGGGAGGGGGGAGGGAACCCACATACACACACATAAACACACGGACACTAAAACACGAGGGCAGAATTTAGAAAAATGTGAACTAGACAAGCAAAACAAAAGCAGTTAATTTCCTCCTTTAGTGTGTGTGTGCGTGTGCGTGTGTGTGTGTGTGTGTGTGTGTGTGTGTGTGTGTCACTCTGTGTGTAATTAATTGGTTTACTGCCAGGTTAGGCCTCGCCTGTCCCTCTGGAATCTGCATCTGGCCCTGAACTTTACTTTTACATGTTAGTTGAGGTATTAACTTATTTGAACAAGGGATTAAGTCTCACTGGTTGTCCCGCAGATGGAATGGACAAACACCGGGGAGGTATGTTTGAGATGCTGGGCCGCTGTATTTGAAGAAATGGTCCGGCGACCCCCCCCGAAACAACACACACATGCAACTCCTCCCCTCCTCGCTCTGTTCTGAGACAACTGACATTGTTTTTCATGCTGTTCTCCAGTACAGGACAAACACAGACAAGATAATTATGACGCCAGAAAGCAAACAGAAACCACACGGCAGTCATGCTGTTTGCAAATCTATAAATAGTAGAGACTGCACAGCAAAAAATATCCAAAAAATAGATACATAACCTCTCTATATAGAGTATGGTATCCAAGTTTATGTTTGGAGGATCAGCAGCCAGAGCATGGCTTATATTCAGCTCTCCTGCCCTGTGAGAATAGTACCAGTTTTTTGCTGACATGTCCATTTTGCATCCCCTCAAACGACCTGTGCCCAGTGGGCATGTGCACCGTAACAGGATCTGCTCGGTGGAGATTTACCAGGTACAGAAGAGGGAATTAGCAAAGACAAACTACTGTATCCATGGTTGGTTGGGCGGCCCGAACGTTTCTCCCGGTGTCTTAATTGGAAACAAATGTGGAGATGGATGGAAAATCTCATTATTATTGGAGAGAATCCGTTTCTGAAGGACGAGGGGATAATACAGATAAGGATGAGAAAGCTTGATTATATAAAGCTTATAGACAAACCCACTTGATCCATCATCTTGCTTTGGCTCCTGGCTTCAATTATGGAGAGTTGTCTTCCTTCTTGGCACGTCTGTTTCTTTTTTTTTTTTCTTTTTTTCTCTCCCTTCTTTTGTACATGCAGTCAATTTCTGTCACGGAAAATAGGTTGCTCATACTTTGATAAAACACAGGCTTTCGACTGAGGCCTACGCTAATGCACGAGTTTACAATACATCTTTGCACTTGCATGTTATTTGCCAAAAATATCACATAAGCTAAAACAGCTTAGGGAGCCCCGTGAGTAGCCACAGACAGAAAAAAGAAATATATATATATATTGAGACCACAAATGTATTAATTTGCAAGACACAATTTGTGGCCTGAAACAGTATCATCCTTCAGCTCCAAAGCCACCCGCTGCCAGCCCTCACCTACCTTCCTCCAGACTGAGCCGGAGCTCATGAGGCCTCAGACACACTTAATGGGATTATGGTAATATCATTTTGGGAACGCTGACCTCGGGCCGGTGCCAGGTTTCTTCCACATCCTCAGACAAAGGCAGGGAGCTCACTAAGGGTTCCAGCAGGCTGGCCCAGCTCGGCCTCTTGGCACAGGCCGGCGTCCTCGCGGGCCAAGCGCAATATGGATGTGCCACAGGGGCAAAGTCTCACTTCCTAAGTCCGCTCAAGCGGCGAGCGGAATCAGACAGGTGGCGAGGAGGGATTGTACATAAATATCAACCCCCCCTGGGAGCGAGTTGACTCCGACGTCTAACCGTTCAGATAGCTCTTCGGATTCAATGTGTACAATAATCGGGACGCTTCAGGATGTAGGAAACGTGCCCTCCCTTCGCTTCCCCCCCAGCTGGAATCGGCACATGGTCGTTTTTCAGCGGAGGGTGTAGCTTCCATGGAAACGGCCTTGTGGTCAGCTTGTCTTTCTCCGTGATTTAGCGCGGCTTTCCTCCACTGGATGCTTCTTATTGGTTTAAGAAAGGGTTTTATGGACTGGACAATCTAAAAGCGACTCATTGTGGTGGTCAATTCAAACTGTCCCCATAAGTAACCTCAACAGAGGGATGGTTACCAGCGGCACAGACGCACACAAAGAACACACCATAAATTGGTCAGGAGATATACACATACAGTATATCTGTATACACTTTTTTGCCTTGATCTGACCACGTTAATGGTTTCCTTTGGAATACAGGCAGCAGATACACAGCAGGCAGTCCATCAGCGCAGAGAGAGTGAGCCTGCAATATGCCTGAGTGCTGTTTGATGCAGTTTGACGCTTCATCTTTTCTGTGTCTCATTTTACTTTGTTGTGTATTTTATTGTTGTCCAGTCTCCACGGGTGTAACACCGGATTTCCCCCCCTCCCTTTTTTTTTTTTCTCCTTTTCTTTTCCTCTTCCCTTTTGCCTTCAGAAAGACCACCCATAGGGTTCGGAGGGGGCAGACGTCTCTGTGGAATAATAATGGGGTCGTCCTGGGAAAATTGCCCATGGAAAGGCCTGTCTGAAAAAAAAAAAAAAAGAAAGAAAAATTTGGTCTTGTTTCCGATCCTTCTCGGAAACATTCATCAGGGCACTCCTACTGTTTGGAAAGGGGAGCGGCCCCATCATAGCCCCCGATCCACTAACTGGCTGGGTCACCATGCCGCTGCCAAGACCTTCAGAGCCCGGGACAGGAGGCTGGGCCACATGAGAAAAGACGCTTTGAATTCGCCTTTGCCCTATATGTTCAATGCAGATTTACATTAACATTAGTATGTGTGTTTCTGTAATTCATTTTAACATTTCTAGTAGTTGCTGTCAGCATTATCATTGCTTTTGGCAGGTCGCTGTAGGGAAATTCATCATTTCTGTTTGGGCTGCTACTGGGCAAGGCCGTCTGTGTCCACAGAAGTGCTGAACAAATGAGTCAGCGTGGTCTCACACAGGGAAAGCCTCAATCCTAATGTCATTTCCTGTTTGGGTGACACACACGACACGTTATTCTGATGAAACACCGTGAAAGTGACGATCGCCGTCCAGCCACAACGAAAGTGTCTACTCTGATTTGTTTTTTGGTAACTTCCTGTCATTCCATTTTCTGTTTCAAATTCCAATTTAAAACTAAAGGTCTGGTTATTTGTGGAAGGGGTTCTTTAATTTTGAAAGGTCAATTATTTCCCAAAAGTGATGCGATCACCTGATTTCAGTTTATCTGAACTCATGATGAGCTGGACTTGCACATTACGTTTTCCCATGCGCTCGTGCCAACAACCTGAGAATGAAACAATTGAGCAAACCGGTTCTGGTCATTCTCCAGAGCTGGAGGAACACGGACCTGGTGTTTACCAGAGTCCACTTTCGACCCCCCTTTGTTTTGCTGAACAGAGATGTTGGCTCCACTTTCACTCTCATGCAACATCTTCCATCAGGAGCCAATCATGTCCATGAGTGCTGTGTTGCCATACGCCCGTTGGAGCCGGCTCAGAAAGCAGCAGGACGTTGTGATGACTATTGACAGCAGTTTGACTCAGGCAGGATTTCTTTTACATTAAGAACTCCTCCTAACAACTGGGATGTCAATGTTTGTGTCGATTGCGCCCTTCAGATCACTTTTTTCTGTTTTGGAGTTTTATTTTGGAGTCTCCTGAAAGGTCCCTTTCCTTATGATCCCCACGCTCCATCTTCGTGGTCTCCCCCGAGCCATCAGTAACTGGCCTCCCTGAGCCCCGTTAGTCCCCGAGGCCCTGCTGCCCCGCTGCCTCGCTCCGGGTCTGAAGCCACTGGAGATCCAGTGATGGATGTGCCTCAGGGGAGCTCTCTGTGGGAGGTGGGCTCAGAGCTTCACACACTTCCTCAGAGGGGGGGATTACAGCCAGAGACGGAGCCTGCAGCAGGATCACGGCCTTACATGTTGATATGTTTTATTTTTCTGTTTTGTTTTACTGTTCAGCTCGATTTTAACAGCAGCTGTTTTAGTTGCATTTTATTTTTTAAACTGCAAAAAAAAATGTTTTAAATCAGGATTTAAAACAGTAGTTACAACAACTTTAAATCACAGGCTACAGTCTTAATGTTACACCATCATCAGCAGTCAGTGAATTCCAGTGCATTATTGTGTGTTAACATTGTGTGATTTCCATCTCAGCTTAACTCACATTCCCACAGTTTAGTTTCTGTTTTGCACTTTCCACAGCATGCGAGCGTAATGCACATTGGTATCTTTGGATATTTAATTATATTGATAGGATGATGTACTAATTCAAATTATTTTCAGCGTTTTGTAAAACCGAGAAATACACTGACTTCGAAATAGTTATCGAAATGTATATTTGCACTTACTTTTATGCAAACTTGACAAAGCTAATAAATATAGTATGTTAAAAAAGAAAATCCTCAAGGGAGTCTTTCCTTTATTCCTATTTGCTGCAACAACATTTAATTGCAATTTATGTCACTCTTTTATGTCCACAAAGTGACAACATTTTGGACATTGTAAATATTCCCCATCACGGTGTGGTGAGGTGTAATGGTGGGTGGCAGAGGCGGGTTCAGTCGAGTCGATGTGAGGAAAGAGACGTCATCTGTGAATGTGCCTCGAATTTCAACACAAAGCCATAGTACCTGATTGTGTTTACACTGCCACTGATTTATTAAGGCCAGCTCTATTCCTATATTACTTGGCATGTAATGAATAAACAATATTCAATGTCTAGTTTGTTTCTTTAAGCTGTCGTGTATACAGGCCGGAGGGGTGCGGACATACGTCTTCTCAATAGTCTGTGGTAATAATGGACCCGTGACCTCACGGTCTGAGCAGCCAGAAGCACAACCACCGTTCCCAGTAACACAACATGCGTGTACAGGTTTTTACATTTTCACTGGCTGTGGGCAGCAGACAAGCTGTCTCTGTTTTTGTGCAGAAATTAGATTATCTGTGTCACATTAAAACAATCTTCTTGATGCCCTCCGTTTATGAGTTGGATGACTGTTCCGATATTCAGACACAGTAAATAACTGTAATTTAGCGACAGTCTTCGCCCTGACAAATACTACAACACGGGGAACACAGCGTGAGTAATTATACAATATAATAATATAATTAAAAGGCAGGAGTCGAACGTATATTTCTCAGTGTTTTGTTTTTATTGCAAACAATATAATACAAAAGATAAGCTTTTAAGACAATGCCATGTTTACCTACGGAAACTGCATTAAGGAGATGGCAAGATGAGAACTAATGATACAGAATATAAAATGAGGAACGTCAAAGTATTCTGTTGATTTCCAGCAAATTCTTTACAAAAAAAACACAGCGGCAGCTTCCACATCCATTAATTCATTTGTTAGAAAAGAAAACGAGAGAAAATGTCCAGTTTTTCTTTTTGAAGAGAAGATAATTATAAGTAATCTGTACATAACTAGATCATGAATAAACGAAAACTTTTATATGGAAACATTTACAAATGATAAATAAACAAAAATTTGTACCACATGTGACAGCAAACTACTCGGCTGAAAAAAACGTTTCATCTCAGTTAGCTGCTGCTGAAGAAAAAAAAAGAAGAAAAAAAAAAAAGATAATTGCAAATAGTTATTTTCAAATAAAATTAATGCTATAGAATAAATTAAGAAAAAAAAAGGGTTAGGCAAAAAGGACGGCGCTGTGGGAATGATAGAAGCACGCCAGACTCAGACCCGCTGGCTGCTGAGGAGAATCAGGTCAAAGGTCACTTCCTGCATCTCCTCAAGCAGGAAGTCCCAACTATGCTGTGGGTTTTTTTCGACACTGCGATGCCAGTGGAAGGAGCCTCTCCGCCGTGGCTCCAGAGGCACCAATGGTATCAAGGCAGCACCCGGATAAAAAGCAAGCGTTGCTCAGTTACGTCTAGCAACACAGTAAGGCCCCTAGTAGAAGTACATGACACCTGCTATAGCGTTTTCCAACACAATCATTGGAGCGAAAAAAAAAAGAGCAAAGAACAAGAAGTAGAACATTTGACTAATTCACGTCATGGCCAAAAAATTCAAATCTGTTTCGAACCTGCATCGCTCAATTCTTGCATCTCGTGGGAATTACGGTAAAATATGTACAGTACAAAAAAAATAAAAAGCAGAATGTAGGCTGTAGGTATTATAAGGCGGCAGTGTCAGTAAACTGATGTTCTCTTACTCGTGTACAAAAAAAAAACGTGAGAATTTGTGAGAAGTAAGGCCACTGAGGGTGTTTTTACCCGGCATTCCCACTCCTTTAGATGAGTTACGCCTTCAAATGATGATGATGACACTGATGTAGATGATGACGACAAGAGCAGAACACATACACAGTACATACTAAAATATTTATAACCAGTATGTCCTCACAGAGGATTTCACTTTCTTAAAAACATTATATCTAAAAAAATATAATCACAATTCCAACCAATACAAAAGGCACTGTTGTGAGCCAATCCAAAGATATATTTTCAGTACTATAAAAAAAAAAAGGAGTCCTTGTCGTGTTTTTCTGTTGGCGAATGAAGGGTGCGTGTGTCGTGGTGTCTCAAAGGCCACCGGGGGCAGAAAGAAGTCTACGGGTGGGGCTGGGGGGGTGGGTGTTGTATAGTCAGTGCTGAGGGGTGACCTCACGGCCTGGACAGCTGCGTGTAGATGGGCTGCTGCTGGTCCCAGTGCTGCGGACTGTGGGTCTGGGGCACGGAGGGCACCCCGGTGGAGTCGGCGATCGGGGTGTACATGGGCCTCTGGCTGGGGCTCATGTAGCTGAAGGTGGAGTACAGGCCGGAGCCTTGGCCCGCCGCGTGGCTGTAGTAGGGGTTGGCGGCGCCTTGGTGGTCTGAATAGTCATACTGTGCCCTCGTGATGGAGGGGTAGGAGGAGGCGCTGTAGTGCTGCATGTTGAAGGACCCGTAGGTGACGTGCTGCGGGGAGCCCTGCTGCTCGCTGTAGTGGCTGGGGCTCAGCTGCTCCGTCTTGATCTGGGCGGTTCTCTGTTGACCCTGCTGGCCTTGCTCTCCTCCCCCACCCAGCGTGGTCAGAGAGTGCTGCTGCTGCTGCTGCTGCTTGGACATCCAGGCGTGAGATCCGGCGTTGGCCGCGTGGCCGGCGGAGGAGCTGCTGATGCCATAGCTGCCGGTGTAACCGGCCTGGGCGGCGCCGGTCAACCCGGCGTGGCTGTGAGGCGGCAGGTACTGGTCGAACTCGTCCACGTCAAAGCTCCCCATGTTGGAGATGACCTCGCTGCTCAGCTCGCCGATGTCCACGGCGCCAAAGTCGATGTTGAGCTGGCGGCTGGTGCCCTCCTGCATGGGGCGCCCCTCGCGCTTCAGGTCGGCCTTGACGGAGGGGAGGTCTGTTTTGGGGGTGGTCGGGGGTGTTGGGGGACCCTGGGACTGACCTGGTTGGAGGAAGGGCGGAGTTAGCCTCACAGTTCAAAGGAAAATACACCCGCGGTGAGGTGACATTGAAATACCAGTACAACTGTAAACGCTGTCAGGAGGAGGAGTTTCCTGACAGGTGGATCTGGCTGCTGTAAATCCCATTAATCATTAATCACTAACAGGTGTCTGTTCAAGGCTCTAACAGCTTCTAAATAATATATCTCTATGTTGGGAGAAATAAACAACTAGAAATTGATCTTCTTGTTTCTTTTCTTACCTGAGTGCTCTCCTGGAGAATGCACCTCGCCCAGACTCGACGCTGGAGAGTCGGCCTGCTGCAGCGCCTTGAAGATCGCGGTCGGGGAGATGTGCGTCTGCTCGCCGTCCTCGGGGTCGTTTTGGCCGTTCTTCACCGACTTCCTCCGCCTCGGCTGATACTTGTAGTCGGGGTGATCCTTCTTGTGCTGCACCCTCAGACGCTCGGCTTCTTCCACGAACGGGCGCTTCTCCGCTTCGTTGAGCAGCCTGAAAATAACCACAGAGGATCGTCGCGTTAAAAACACGCTCAGCTGCAGACTTGTGTGCAATTTAATGACTTAATGCATTCAGAGAGATACAAAAAAGTTTGCGTATACTGAAATCACCTGTATAGCCTTTAAACATACAATTAAAGTGTAGCAAAAACATGATAACAAAATAACTAATAGAGAGAATAAACTAAATTCCCAGACTGCAAAGCGCGGTGGTGCATTTCCTCGAAGGAAAAATAGTGCGCTGCGCACAGCGGCGCGTAAAAACGCACCACAGGAGAGAGTGAGAAAGCAAAAAAAAAAGCGGACCTACCTCCAAAGTTTGCCCAGAGTTTTGCTGAGTTCCGCGTTGTGCAGATGCGGGTATTGATCGGCCAGCTTCCTCCGCGCGGCTTGAGCCCAAACCATGAAGGCGTTCATGGGTCTTTTGACGTGCGGTTTGCTTTTACTCGAGCCGTTTACGCGCACCGGCATGGGCACCAGAGTCCAGTCGTAGCCCTTCAGCACCTGGGACACCGCGTCTCTGATGCACACGGGGAACTTCTCTTCCTCGCCCTCCTTCTTGTAGTCTGGACCCAAGAGGAGGTGGTTGTCGGAGGGCCGGGTGTTCTCGGTGTCCGAGCCGGACCCGGACGGGCACGGCGAGCCCGCGGAGTCCTCGGACATGCTGGGGCTGGGAGCGTCGGAGTGACACTTCTCCTGTTCTTCTGTCATCTTCAGGTAAGGGTCGAGGAGATTCATACGAGAAAATTAAGAAACTCTCAGTTAACCAAAAAAAAATAAAAATAAAAAGGAGGAAAATCCTTTTCTAAATCCAAGTGCTGTGCCCAAAGACTGCAGTGACAGTCTGCGAGGGCGCACAGCGTTGACAAAACTTGAATCCTTTTAAGTAAAAAAAAACAAAAAAAGGGAAAAAATAAGAAAAAATAAAAGTTTTTGTCGCTCCTTCGACTTCGCAGAGAATAAGGTCAATTTGCGAGTGGTCGCTTTCTAAATGCTCGACTGTGCAACTTGAAGGAGGAACGTGGCTGAGAGATGTGCTCTTGGCGGATTGCTGAAGAGTCTAGAGACCCAGGAGGCGATGCCTGGATTTATGTTTGACGGCGAGGAAATGATTGGGGGAAACTTTCGGTAGGCGGAGACGTAATCTGACTCTGCTGGAGGAGCTCGTGCAAGTCAACAACAGCGAAAACCCACTTCGAGCAGGGAAAAAAGGTGTTTTTCCTTTATAAACTTTGGGTATGAGGTATAACGTCAAGTTAAAGAAGTTGATACTTAAAAAGTGAAATGTCACACCATGTGTGGAAAAACAGCAGGGTAGGGCTATAATTAAAAATCGTGCTATAATACGTTTTTTTATTATATGCTTCTATAATATAGGTATAACAGGACTGTTATATAGTTCTTTATTGTGCCTCTTCATTTATTTAATTTTACTTATTTGCATTCACTCACAACTTGTCATCAGTTCAGACAAATCACTCGCTTTGCCAGTTAAATCACTTAATATCTTTGTGTTTAGGTTTCTTGTCTGAGTTGTTTGTATGCGATGTTTTAAAACGTATATTTCATAACTAGAATCTAGTTGCTTTGCTGCACCAGAGAGTCTGCAAAGGAGCGCATCCCCATAGTCCGTCTCTCAGCTCTGCACACTTCCCACAGCGACCAACAGGGGGAGACAGCAGTCCAGAAACTCCAGAGGAAGCCTCGCAACGGCGCGGAGCTGCAATGATTGAGACCGAAGATGATAGAAAACATATTTCAAAATGTAAGTTGTAGCGAGGCCTTCCTTGCTTATTATTATTATTTTTTTAAGAAAACGTGTTGCATGAAATATGTTTCCTATATAAATGATTAACAGCGGACGTGGCTGCATCTCTTCATCCAGAATGCCTTCACAATTGTTTTCCCTTTTCTTTCTTTTTTCTCTCGTTTTTTGTTAAATGTTGAAGATTTCTCGTTTGATTCGCGATTTAATTCAATGATGTCGTTATTGATTTGATTTCTAAAGTTCAACCGGGAATGCATTTTTTTAATCGCGTATATGAATAATAATAACGGTGAAAATGACATTAAATACGATAATTATATTAATATGCTGATCATTATGTTATCATTTAAAAAATACACTACATTGCGTGAATGTTATATTTAATAGACATTTTTCCTCAATGAAACGATTTTAAATATAAAAGTCTGTGAAGAAGCGGATCACAACAAAAGTGTCTCAACAGTAAAACCTACTTTGCTGGATTTGCTCCAACACTTGTTTTCGGTGGACAAAGGACACGTTGTTGAGAGAGTTCAGTCACTATAATCCATGTATACAATTTTAGAAACCAAACCCGAGTGTTAGTTATGAGTCGACGTGTCGTCACGAAAAATGTGAAAGTTTTCGGTTTGTATCACGACGTTTGTTTAGCAATTGATTCTCTAAAGTGCCGCGATTTGTATCACAAACGTTAATCTATAATCATTAAGAAAAGCAGGAAACATGCTGTAGAAACAGAAAATATTTTATATCATACATTTTATTCATAAAATAGGCTGTTAATAAGTTGAAATCGATTATTTTAAAATAAAAGACTAAAAAATGATCTGCAATTTTTTTTAAATATATATTTATTAATGTAAAAAGATTAATATCTAAAAAAAAACGTGAATCATGAATGTGATATTTCTCTATACAGAAAGCAGTGGTTCATATTTCTGCTTGTCTTGATCCTGTCATGTTTATTGCCTGTCAGATGTACCTGCTATTTATTCCTCTGGTCTAATTGGTTGCCTCGAGGTCCTGCCAGCATACAACTAGAAAACATGCAATTTAGAATGGTTGTTCTTCCAAAGTTAATAATGGTGAGAAACTGTGTGGATTGACAAAACCAGGGCAGTTAATAATTATCGTTATGTTGATTTTGTAATACTTTAAAGTAACCAGATTCTCTACTTGGACTGAAATCCGTGCTCCATTTCCCTTCATATCATCTGAGATGCCTCCCAGGGTTTCCAGCTCATGTCACACAGCAAAAAGGCTACTGGCAGTCAAATGATACTCTCCCCTTGTGTTAGTAGAAAATGACGTCTCATTAGAGGTGAAATATTTTTCCGTTTTTTTTTTGTGTCGCTTGTCTCGGCGGCGGTGGCTAACACGGAGGCATCGGAGGTGTGGTCGGGCATGTTCGCGCCCCCGCAGTGCTGACTGCAGAAGGTTTGAGGTGCCCTGTAGACTGGGGGAGGGGAGGGGGGGCTCACAGATCCTCAGGGGCCTAGCCTCACAGCACACACGGAGTACCCGCCTGCAGGCCGAGCGGGTCTTGGGAAACTTCTCAGCTTGACTTCGAGCCACGGCGTCACAATTTTGAGGCAAACACTCGGGGTAAACTGACAAATCATGTCCTCCACCTCTCCTAGCTCTCTCAGATTCCACTGCAAATGTTTGAGCAGGCCGCCTCTCTCTTTTTTTTTTTTGAAAACCTCTTAGCGCTGTATGCTTGTGAGCGCGTTAGTACGGTAATTATGTGAGTTTTGGCGTCGCCTTTTGAAGAGCGTTTGTTGAATGGACAGAGGAAAACAGCATGTAGTTTGTATTTATTTCATTACAGGAAGGGCTTGATTAAGTGCAATCCTTTGCTTACATTATGGACCCATTATATAACCCATTATGGTCGCAAATGGAGCATTAGAAGTCTTCCCCGAGTGACAAATACTGTGGTAGAGGTATGTAGTCGAGGCAGAGGTGGCTTCAACCACTCTCAACCGACATAACACCTGTCTGAGATTTTCCACAACTAGTGCCAACTGCCCCAGACATGGCAGAAGACTGTAACAGGGACGTTCCTTCCGGCGCTGTTGGTTCCTTGTCAAAATGTCAGTTCATCTGTTAACTCTAGAAAAAAAGCTCAGGCCAGTTTGGTCGAGGAACTCGCCCTCCAGTCGGCCGGGATCCCGCGGGGACGGGACGCGCTCGCCCCTGTTTGCCTAACCAGATCAGAGTGCTCTGGCCACGGGTAACTGTTGACACATGGCATTTTTTTTTTGCAAAAGGTAAAGTTTAAACAGGACTTATCAAGGCCCTGACACCCTCAGAAGGACGGGGCTTATATTCCCTGCTCTGACTCTCTCACACCTCCCCGATATCCCCACGCAGAACCACAACCGCTCCCAGTGGCTCCACCAGTAAGACTGAGGGGTGAAGGCATGCAGACATTTGGAAACAGGCAGCCTTTAAATAAACACAAGATACTTATTTTCTTTTTTTTCTCTCGCATATTTCAAGATTGATTCTGGAACGCACTGAATACGGCACATATTTAAAAGGAAAAATGCAACGCAGCAATTAAGCATTCATTTCAAGTCCACATGTGCTGTTCAAAATGATAACAGTTATTATTTGACCTGGCAGTTGCCACCTCCATCACCGGGTTAGATAACACATTAGATCAGCTGCGCCGCTAAGGAAGTCCGACCGGGAAACAAACGTATTCTGGCCTTCACCCCCGTGACCAGCAGTGTGTGCTAATTGCTGCTGCACGCTTTCCTGCACATCCTCTCCCCTTCTCTCCGGCCTTCTCTGGAGATAGCGCGAGTGTAATCTCGGCCTTATCCGCTCCTTGGCTTTTAGTAAACTGAAACACCTTGGGCACTCGTTGATAGTGTATCTGCAGGGCAGGAAATGCACTGCCGATCTGAGAAAGCAGCGGAACCTCTTGATGAACATCATCGGCGTTGGATGCGTTAAAATGACATTAAAACAACATAAATCCACATTAATATGGATGAGAGAAGCAGCTTATATTCACCTTCCGACCTTTCTGACAGCACACTACCCAATATTGAACTCTGCTGAGTGACTACGCTCTACCCTCCATGCCTTCGGGTGAAGTGACCCCTGAGTCAGTTCGAATGACAATGAAACGCTATAAAAGCAGAGTGTGATCTCTGCGGGTCACTCGTCTGCATTTTCCAGTAATAGAGCCTGACCTGTAATTATGTCCGAATGACAATGGCTCATTCTCAAAGTGCTGACCAAAATGTTATGACATCTCCCGGGTCTTTGCAGAGGCTAATGATGAGCACGCATCCTCAACAGGGTTCCTCTCAACAGAGAACAGGTGACTAATCAAAACGTTGTGCCGTGTCACTGTTTTTTACAATGCTACGAGACTGAAGACAGACTACAACTTTTAGGGAGACAAAATAAAAATAGAAAAGTTGATTTCATAAGCAATGAAACACACCCTCGTTCAAATTAATGCATTCTGGGAATTTGCAGCTATATCCTCCTTTGTTTTGGTATAAGCAGTGTTATCTTATGGAGGCTAATGTTAGCATACTTTAGCTATTACACTGTGTTAGCCTCTCATAGAGATTTCAACCACATCTTTGTCCAGAGCAGAGAGGAAAAGGCTGGTTTGAGCAATCTCTCTGCTGAAGAAGACCATGACATGTGGTTGAAAGCTCCAGAAAAACCTGAAGTTATTAAAGCAAATCACTTCAGAAAATGTAGGCTAATTAAATGAAATTCAACATGTCATTGTGCTGTAATTGCCACTTGTGGCCACAGAGGCCGCTGTTCAGCAAAAGTTACTGTCAATAGGAACAACCTGTTTACCACTATATTCCTAATGCAAGTAATGGAATGCTTCCAACACAGACTTAATTAAGTAACTGCTTTATGAATATGCTTCTTACAGATTTCATGACCCAGAAACATTATCATGATTTCTGCCCGAACTTCACTCTCAACACTACAAAACCAACCAATCTATACCAACCAATATATGTTTAAATACTATAGTATATTAATAGTCATCTGATTGCAAAAAAAACTCCCCAATGTTAGTGAAATGTACTAATCCCTTCGTGCCCAGACTGTTTGGGCAGCTTTGAGCAGGAAAGCGGTGTAAGTTGTGAAACTTCTCTTCTGTCATGGATGCTTGCAAGGTTGTCTGGAGCGGAGCGCTGAGTCAGGCTGGCTGACGGTACTGTAGCCGGTCCCTGGCATCGCTTCACATGAAAAGTCCCATCCACGGCTCTGGATGATGTCAGCGTGGCACCTCGGCCTGCACACAGAGACACCTTTCACAAATAACCTGTATGCGCTCGGGTCTGGTCTACGTAATGGAACATCGAGCCCTCCTCCCCCCTCCTCCCTTTTTTTCTATGATCAGGTGAAAATGAGACCGTTGTTGTCGCCCGCAGTATCGTAAAACCTAAAAATAAACTCTAATGTGTTTCCCCACTTCCCCCTGCTCATTCCTGTCACCTGCTCTTGTTTACTTCCTTATTTTTTTTTTCTCATGAGAACGTTTTAGCTCCAATTTTAATATTAAATTATCCCAGTGATTTTGAAGCAGTAGCAATTTTTAATACATTTAAATGCAGGCATTTAGAAAACAACCGCATTGCACTATTTCCCAAATCCCTGGTGTCATGTTTTTTGTCACATTTCCAACCCCGCCCCCCTACACCCCCCCTCCCCTCTCTCTCTTGTTTCATTATCCTCCCACCTTAACCTGGTCCTTTCAACAGGGCTCATTAGTTGGGACGAGCCATGAAAAGGACCATTCTTTCCACAGAGTCACCGTGATACTAGAAATGCTGAGTTAATGAAAGAGTGATGATATCTAATCACCTTCCAGAGCATAGCACCTGCACCCAGAGCCAGCACCCAAACCTTCGCCTCATGCTCACATATGGATGGCCTCCAGATGTACTTCCTCTTAGCCGCTCAGCAGTGACCACGGTTATACCTTTGATATCACTTGTTTCGGGGGGGAGAGAAATGGGACTATCTTGTGTGGTCAAGCAGATCCAGTCCTCTTAGGTGTTTCCACTGGGGATTTCAGCATTAGGGCCGCGGCAATGAGATTAATACGTTCAGAAAGGGCAGGGGTGAAATGAACAATGGCATACTTCAAGAGCTTTAAACAGTGTCTTATTACAACGGGGAAAGCCAAGTCTATTCTTGATAAATCCTATTTCAGGGTGAAGGAAAGAGAGAAGGTCAACAAACTGCATTTAGGGACAGTAGCCAGTATGTTCATCTTCATGCATTTTCACAGTCAAATATGGCCCTATTTTATGACTAGTTGTGCAAACATGGTGGCAATATTATCATTTATGTCCACAGACAAAAATACCATTGACTTGTAATGTCTACATGACTTAATGCTTGATAAAAATTAATCATTTCATCAAGTATTGAGGACACATGCTGCTAATGCTAATTCTAAGGATCTGCTTGACTGGTGTCATTTAGCTGCCAGCCCTGCAGATGCTGTCAAACATTATGCAACAAAACTACTTTGTTAGGTAAAGGAAAATATTGTGGTTTTAGGTTACAATAACTACAGATAAGGCGTGACTTATGAACAGAAGTTACGTGACAAATAACTCATGTTTGGTTTAAAGTAACAACAGAAGTAAAACCATCAGTCAGCATATATGGATTTACACGAGACATGAACATCGGTCTACTGGGTGAAAGTGTGTTTTGAGACCAACCCATTCACCTCCTCTGTATGACTTCACTGTTTATACTGTCCTGACTCACAATTACATGGATATGTAGAAGTATGTACGAATTTACCGGTCACTTTTATACATGTTTTTTTTTCATCAATGAACAATATGAAAAAACGATTCCTTAAATTATATATATATTTTTTTAAATTCTGAGATAACCACAGCAGCACCACTTTGTCTTTACTCTCTCCATACTTCCATCTCTTTATTTCCTTTTTCCCCTCTATGTGCTGTCTAATGATCACTCTGCAGCGTATTCAGGGGCCAGACATGTAGACAGGCAGAGACCTTCGGCCGAGTATGTGCCAAGTATAACACAGTGCTCAGGGGTGTGTGTGTGTGTGTGTGTGTGTGTGTGTGTGGCTCCTCACGCTCCTTCCTCCATTTCTTCCTCCATCTCCTTTCGGGTGCTCCACTGTTCAGCCTGCCTCATACACAGCAGGGAAGCTCCATCTAATTGGAGCAGCCCAGCGGTGGTGGCCCCCGAAACCTCCGGGAGCCCGGCTCCTGCGTTCTAATGTTACGCTTGAAGGAAATTGTCCTGCACGGTTTCCTGAGATCCAATATTTGAGCTTGGTTGCCGTTCTTGGTTGGAGAAAGAAACCTATAAACGGTTTATTAGATTGGCTGCAGCGCTCAGTGTTGTCTTGTATGTGATAGCTTGTCCTGGCACTATATGGCCAGTTCCCCACACTTAAGCTAGCCAGCGCACCGCATGGTTATTGGCTCGGTGGCCGGATAAACGATGTGATTGGAGTTGTGTCAAAATGGATAAATAACATGGATCATTGGGATATTCACAAAATTAGCCTGTTGAATGGTCTGAGGTGTTTCAGCTTTGACACTCTCTTGAAAATCGACCGTGTTCTCATTGTTTCCTCTGGATTTGTCATTCCGCCGGGGTAGACTTTGATTAGTGACTCACGCGTGCTGGTTTCAACTGTCAAGGGCTGAAAGCTGATGGCGGCTCTCACTTTGAGTCTGTAGGAAGTTCAGAGAGACGTATTTACACAAAGATGAGGTTTTTTATTCCCAGTTCTCACAGCCTGGCGCTCAGTCTGGGCCACAAGCGGGCCCCTGACTCACCAAACAGGTTATCAGGAAGCCGTGACCCTCTTATCGCAACCGCCGTGCACGCTCTGTAATTAAAAATCTAGAGTTACCCAGCGCCTACACCTCAGCGCACTCCTGTGGCCCGAAAACGGTGGCTTCAGCGCACCTTAGATGTGGTTGAAGCTGCTCACTGAGGCCTAACTCTTTAATAGTGGGTGTTTATGAGGAAGGACGTGCAGATGGCCGACCCGGAGAAGCAGCAGATGAAGCCCGATGGATAAAACCGGGGAGAGGGGAGGGGCGGCGAGGGCGCTTGGGGAGTGGAATATTTTGTCAGTAAGCCCGATCCAAGTCTCTTGGGCCGCCACTTAAAATCGTGCATGGAACAGGAAGGAAAAGGAATACCTCTGCATGTTTCTCACCAGCCTAAAGATCACAAGTCGGAGCGACACAAGACGCCTGCAGCCCCGCTGGAGGCTAGAATTTACAGTCGAAGGTGAAGGCTAACGGCGAGGAGAAACAACAACATGGAAACATGTCGGAGAATATGAGACGGAGGAAAGACGATTTAAGTATCGTTTGATTTAATGGTGTTTATGATCGTTGCGTGTTGGCCTTGAGGTGGCGTTTGAGGCAACCGGGCTGAATCTGCAAAATAAAATATTCTGAACGTCAACACATCTAACTCACAGTGGAGAGGTAAAATTTAGGTGAGCATTAAGGTGGAAATCCCTGTTTTAGGCGTGACTTTCGCGGTGACGGGACAAACACAGCACCTCCTTAACAGGCGCCAGCTGATTTTTATCACTTTTGAAAAGTGACTCCACCAAACTCCTTACTCTCAGAGGTTCTGTACATTTTCTATTGACACAAATGACAATTAACTCTATACTGACGACAATCAACTATCTCAGTTTTGAAGCTCATATCTCTACTTTAATAGGACCATGGAAATAATTAGTTGTAAGCTTTTGAAAAGTCTATTTGACTAACTGACAACTTCATTCAACAAAAGCTTGTTTGGATAGAATTGCCCAGCAAATCAGACTGATAATAAATAAACTATATCATTTTCTTGACATGCACTGCTCATGAATATTTGTCAGCTTTACTGTACTTGCCTGGCAATCTGTAGTGTGCTCAGTTAAATCTGGATACCATCAAGTCCTGGGTAGTGCATTAAAGAATATCCACTCTGCTCCACTGTGTGTGTGTGTGTGTGTGTGTGTGTGTGTGTGTGTGTGTGTGTGTGTGTGTTTTAATGCATTTTATGAAATCAGACCTCCATTACGTTCAAAGTTAACACATCCTTTTGGAGGACTCCACAGCGTAAATCGGCCATTTTGATTGTAGTTCACCCTGCAGGATGTAACAGATACGGTGGATCTCAGGGCCTTTCTCCAAACATTGAGGGTTTGGCAGCGTTGCAGGGTGCCACGGCGGGCGATACCTGCTTTCACACATTGGGAGAGACTGCAATAGCGCAGCCAATTACATAATAATGATCTCACCCCGCGTATAGCCATCCGCATGACAGCCGGTCTATTTCTCCGTTATTATCACCTCGGGAGTTGGGGAATGGGGTTGGCATTATTGTACTGTGAATTGCTTAAATGTGGACGAAAGTGTCTCATGTGAAGCTGCACAAGGACTCTTTCTGGGCACCGCTTAGCACTTCTAGCAGTATTTATTTTCGAGTCAAACACATAGGAGAACCTTCAAGTGGAGTTTGTCATATGTATGAATGTTCATTGTAGAGGGGCGATGTCGAAGTCGAAGCAACTCATGGCATAAAAAAGAGCTACGTCAATGTTTACATAAGAATATTATTAAACCCTTTGATATGAGAAGAAGATTTCTGCTCATGTACTTCATAGTTTGACTTTTAAACAATATGACATGCTATCTACCGCCTACAAATGGTCTGTGAAATCACGAAACTCTATATTCTTCCTGTTCTGTCGACTTTCCCAGAAGGGGCTTGATCTACAGACGTCTGTAATCATAAGAAATACAGACACGGACTAACGTCTTGGTCCCTGTCTGTGCCAGCTCCCCGAGCCAAGAACAAGGGGGGAACAAAGCTGGGGCACAGAACAAGGATGAGGTGCTCCGAGGCCGAAGCAGCCAGATGAAGTTTACTTAACTGATCCGACCATAAAATCCAGAGTTTGATTAGCGAGGCAGCCTGAAGCAGTCACATTAGCCAAAGGAAGCCTAATCATCATCATCATCATTGCTGGACTCTTCATTTCACCTCCCCGTTGCACCGGCCCCATTCCATTCCCATTTTTTTTTTCATTCAGTCGGCATCACTATACAAGTGATGTAGTGTCCTTTCCAAATCGAAGTCATAAAAAAAACCCCGGCCTTGCCTCCAATGCTCCGCACCACCTCTTTCCTGTTCCCCCTCCACCCCCACCGCCCTAAAGCTGTCAGCCTCGGCTGCCGTTCCCCCTCAGGGGAGAATCCAGCCCATGAAACCTCTCAGCCAGTCACTCAGCCAGACAACTGGACGGCCCCTTCGCGGTCCATCATGCTGTCGTACGGTTTCTATAACACTCAACAAGCGATCGCCATTTTACAGTTGTCTCGGCAATTATCGCTTATCCCTTTAGCGGGAATGTGAGGGATCGCATATGAAAGGGTGCGATGCTCTTTAAACCGGCAACAGATGTGTGCGCACGGGCCGCCCGGCTGAGACGAGGCTGCCGCTCGAGACTTCGACGTAAACAGTTTCACTGCCCAAAAAAAAAAAAAAATGCATGTTATGTTTGAAAGAAATGTATTGTGTTAGCACAACAGATAGAAACAATGGCCAGAAATTATATTTCCTGTAAATAAGGTGTATTTTCATCGCGACTTACAGAAGTGAAGGATAAGAAATGATAACCATTGCTGTTGACATATTTTGGCTGGGCTACACTCCCCTGTAGCCAATCAGATTCACTTAAAGCCAACAGAGAGCAGGCCCCAGTAGCTAATTTCTTCGTCTGCCCCCCCCCCCCCTCCAGTCCCTTTGCCTTGGTAGGCACTTATATTCAATTTGTCAGCCGCTCTCATTAAACATGCAGAATAGAGAGGCCCTCCACTCTACATTTCAGTGGCACGGCTATAACCAGGTCAGAGTTCATCTGAGGACGTCTTTCAGTATTCCTCCTTGTTCGGAGACGGTAGGGTGGAGGAGAGGGGGGGGCTTGAAAACATAAGGAATATTCTGCTGTGCCAGTTGTCTGTCAAAGCTGAAAACGACTATTTTGACCCCAAAGAGACTCGATGCGACGCACATTTTCCAAGCTCCGAAATCCGATCCTGAAGATGAACTTAATGATGCTTTATTTCTCCACTAATTGAGTTTAACATCATCAGCCTTGGATTTAAGTACGCGCCGAGACCGTCTATTAGTTGCTGTTGTTAAGTCTGACATTTAAAACACAAGCGCCCTTGAAACCGTCTCGCTCGGAGCAGATTCGCCTGACGTCCCGCGGCCATTACAACGCTCACTTTAATTCATTTCATCTCCATTTTTTGCGTTTTTTTTTCTCTCTTTTATTTTAACCATTTTCCAGAATTGCTTATTACATTTTATTATGACCACAAATTCCAAGTATTGACCTCAGCTTGCATGTGTGAATCCCTCAAAGCACAAAGAAGGGACACTTTATGCGGAGCTGTGTATGGACGTGGTCATAGCAGCCACTTGTGAAGTTAATATGTCCCGTAAAAACACTGAAAGGGATATTTATTACTTCTTTATGCATTAGAGGACTTTATTTTATGAGGATTTTATGCTTCCTTGGGGTGACTATAACCTTTAGCTTTATTTTAGGGTAGTTTTTATTTGTATTTGCGCAGCTTTTTTACCGCCAGCCATCGCTCTCTCGTACACTCAGCCATCATGTACCATTATGTGTGTTTGCCGCTTTCTTAATTTCTATTATTGAGCTGCTGTTTTGTGGAATTGCCGTGGAGCGGCAGACAAAGAGACGCTCCCGCTCCTGCAGCTTTTTACACTACTTTCTCAGCTAATTTTCAGCCTCGCAGGCATCCTCATGCAGAGAGGGTTTGAGCTGTAATGCATGTGCTTGGCAGTCGTTCCTCCGTCTGCTTCCAGATGTTGCTTGGCCGATGCACAGCACACTTGTCAAATGAAACCTGGTGACGTTTCAGTGGCAATTATTCTCTTTGTGCTCAAGTGGAACTACACACATGTGAATTTGCACACACACACACACACACATGCACACACTCAGGAAGAGATCTGCCAACAAATCCTCATTTGCCAGGAAGTAATTGTTTCCATGTCTATGAGATGAAAAACTCAACAGATTTTCTTCGTCGCTAAACAGTTTGAAAATCGACTCAAACACAGAATGTGTGTGAACGTGGTTGTTCTATGTTGTTATTGCCTGACTTGATTCTGCACTACTTTAAGATAACACCATGTTCAGGTCTCCGTGGTTGATTAAGTGTGAGCTTGTCGGTGGTTATTTACTATTTCTTTTAGATATGGAGGGAAGGAGCCAGCAGCTGCTTTTCCTCCCTCCATCCTGCAGAGAGAGGAGTTGCGGAGTGAGGAAAAGGGTGGAGTGAGAAAAACGGAATCGAAAGGGTGGTGCGATGATCGGGAGGGGCGGTGTCGCTCTGACATCCAACTCCTCAGCACACTTAGTCAGGCTGGTGATGTATTCCTCGTGTCAGCCCGGAAGCCGGTCATAAAAAAGTTCCAGTCACTCTCTGTCTGCTTCATTATCGCATAATAAATAGCCCAATATGATGCTATCACATTAAAAATATCATTATGGCATCTTCATGTGGAAGTCGTCCATTCGTCTCAACACAGGGAGGACATGTAGAGCGTAAGAATGTGCCCAGTGGTTTTATGGCTCCTGGTTTTATAAGACAAGGGTGGGATGCTGGAGGTGGTGGGGGGGGGAGTCAGTGAGCTTTAACAGGCACTTGGGGTTTGATGGCTGCTGAGGAGCTACTTGAGGAGTTGTGTCATTTTACAGCTGGGGGTTATAGAGGCGAGGGGCTGAGTTACATCCAGGGGGCCTCAGCTGTGATTCAGGCCGACCGCGGTGCCAGATAGAAATGTGAGTCACGGAGATGACGGCGTCCTCCTGTCGTATAGGGCCGAGCGGGAGATGTAGGCTGCGTGTGAAAACCTAAATAAACCCACTGTGGGTTTTCAGGAAGGGGAATACAAACACCTGTCGCCTGGGTGTCAAACACCAGCAATCAATTAGACACTCGTGGAAATGAGGAAACAGGAGTACAATAGCTCCTGGGATTAGCAATTTATCTGTTTATTAGATTCTGTGCCTGGAATTTGGTTTTGTCATAATATAAAATTGTAATTTATTGCATATTACCTTTAGAATTACAGTGACCTTACATGTTAAGTGCAATAAATAGACCCTAAACATTATATCAGAATTCAAAGCTAAACAAACGCTTGTCACTTCATATCAGTGTAGCTCAAAAACCTGATGATAGTGGACCCTGGAAAACCCAACGAGACACAACGCTCACACTTAGCACCTGTGATTCTGAGTCGTAAATCTGTTTGTTTGTTCTGAGTAAACACCCAGAGCTTAAAAACAGAAGGGCTCCCACACTTTTTCTCTCTATATGATGGCGGAGGAGGTGCTGAAAACGCTCTCATCAACCCTCTGAAAGCAGGCGGTGGGTAGACGCCACAAAGCTAAAAGGCCCTTCTGTCTTTGCACCAAAGATCCATTGATTGCTGCAAAGATTCTGCATTCATATTTTCATCTCTGTTCCGAGTATCTCTTTCCTCAAGTTGGGTTAATAAGCATCGGACTGTGCAACGATCACCAGTCTCAGTGCACAGTTGTCCCAGCTGTAAACCACCAGGAGCTTAGTGCCTAGTTAGAGGTCAGAGGTTAATGTGGTGCTAGAGGCAATACAAGACACTGTCCTAAATATAGGCCTTTATATGTAGCCGGGACTGTCATTTGACCCCAGGGACTCTGGACATTTAAGAGGTGATTTGTATCAGTTTGTTGACAGAGGACACTGGTAGTAATTTTGTAATTTAAGTGGGAACTATTTTTTTCTTCAGATCGTACAATAGAGTGAAGTGTCACACGTATTGACAGTTTAATACATACATGATTATCTAATGTAGTAGAATGTTTATTCAGTAAAAAATCCAGTTATTATGGCGAACAATGGACTAATATTCCCAATTAGAACATATAAATAAAGACAGAAGGAGCATCTGTTGGTAATTGACCTCGTAGCACACAGCTCGACAGCGGCTTTGAGAGAAGCAACACTTTCCTCACTGGCTCCTGAGAAGAGCTGGCCTACAGCAGAGACAATTATCAGAGGCCGTGTCCCGTGTGTTCGGCAGCTCTGCATGCAGACCACCTTAACGGCTGTGAAACGCTGGCCTGATCAGGCCTTCCTGCCCCCACCGTGCGAGCGTGCACGGCTCAGTGCAAAGCAAGCAGAGGGATGCTACGTGTCGGCATTGCTTCAGGTCCCGCAGTCGGCCAACTGTGTTGAGACAGATTGCCGTTTTGCCGGGCCCTGACATCTCGGGCGTCTGCGTCTTGCCAAGGGGCCTTCAGAGACGGGGAGGGAAAAGGAACCGCCCGGTGAGCCTGTCTCGTCTCAGCGTCCACCCGCTCAGGCCTGCTTTCCGGCCAGGGCTCTTAATTGTGTCTCTGGGTGGAGTGGTAGCGGCCCAGCGGTGTGTGTGAGTGTGTGTGTGTGTGTGTGTGAGTGAGTGAGGGGGGGGGGGGGGTATAAGACCACACACACAATCACATGCATGTACACGTATGCACATTCACGCAAATGCTGTAATCCCATGGCTTGAATGAATAACCATCATGGTCGTTATTAGACATGACTATTTTTGAATATTGTCCCTGCAGGGCCTTCCAGCAGGAAGAGCATAGGATTAGTCCCGGTTTGGCTAATGCCACGATGGTTTATGTAAATGCCAGGGGCCGTTACTTTAACGACTCAATTCAAATGTGATGACCAGCGTTGTGTCAAAGCTGATTTTTTATTGTTTTGGTTTCTAACTTTAATGCAGCACAGAGCTAAATAGCCTATGTTCCCAGCCTGTTATACATGTGGTATACTTATAAAATATGTATAAGTCTCCGTTTGCATCAAATATTCTTTTATCCTTTTTGAGAATTCTTCATTTGAATGGCAGCGTTTCCTCTTGAGGATGCCGTGTATATAAGCAGAGCCAGAAATAGACTCTCCTCCTTCTTGCCTCCGTCAGAAGACGATCCCATAAGAAGTGATGTCACCGAGTCCTCCTCACACCTAGCCGAAAGCATTCAGCGCTGGCTCAGGGCTGACCGCAGTCTGGCCGACTTCCTGTCTGACCATCGTGGGCAAACACGGAGAGACGGGCAGCAAACACGGGCGCATCCACCTGTTAACGGAGCCGGGTCACGGGGACAGAGGGGGGAGAGGTGCTCAGCTCCGGAGGGAGAGGGGCCACAGTTGAATTGTGTTTCACCGCATTGCAGAAAAGCAGTAACAATCATTTTGTGCTTCACTACTTTGTGTAATATGTCTTTTATGTAACCATCTAACCCTGAAATGAGACCGTAATGAATGACGCTACCAGCAGTGGACTCTCCAAAGCATGCCCAGACAGGTCACTGCTCCGGGGTTTTTATAGTGCTTGGCTCAAACTGAGCATTTCAGTTTCCAGTTGTCAGATTCTTTAATTGGGGAAGTCCGACCACCTACGTAAATTTATCTTATGCGTGTGCATGCAGCCGACCGAGCGGCGTGTTTATGTAGCGGTAATTGGCGGACAGGTGGGGATGGAGGTCTGTTGTTTTGCTTAACCTTCTCTGTGGTAATTCAGAACCTGGCTAGACCTTGCTTAACCCCCCGACTTTAGCCCCCAATCAACACATGGATATTAGGCACCGTGTAACCTCTGCCTTTGTGTATCGGAGAACTGGTTTGTGGTAAAAACCTGTCAAAATATCCCACTCTCGTTTCTGTTTCGGCGACAGCAACAAGACCTCTACAGTAATTTCCAGAAATCTGTCCAAATTGCTTAAGTCTTAAATTATCTATAATTGGCCCCTGCGTTGGGTTACTGGGGGTAGCCTCCAATCATGTGGTGGGAAGCAGAGAGGGCTCTAGTCACTTCCAGCTGGTTAATGATGGCCAAACGGGTGCTTACCAACATCACGCCAGTTGCCAAAGGTTACCACGGTTGCATATTAGCTCCATGTGAGGTTTATTTTACTAAATGGCACCGGCACTTATGTGTGGCAAGCCGCACTCGCCGGCTATGAATAATTTCACTTCTGGTACAATGCCGACTTGTCTGACCCGTCGATTTCTCCGGTGCAGCCGCTTCTCACCTTGTTAGATGAATAAAAACCTATTTCGGTATTTAGGCTCCGACCACTGTTGGAATTGAAGATTCACCGAAGTGGATGCTCTCAATATTCCTTCTTAAGTGAACCCCCACAGCTAGCAGTCAGCCTTATGCGTTGTCAGTATTATCTTTTTAGTACCTGACTCACCTGTAACCTGAACTCTCTAAATAGCAATGATAACAGGCTTCTCTGCATGGGGTCACGCCGCATTCGGGGTCAGGGTGAAACAGACTCTGTCTTTGTGCTTTGCCAATGAAGTTTAGGACCAGGGCTAATCAGGGGGGGCGAAAGCGTACACCGCTCCAAATCAGCTCCAGCCAGGCCAGCTGAATTTATCTCAAACTTATTAACTTCGCTCGGGGCTCAAATTGAAACCAGCTCGGTGTGCTCTCGCTCCAGAGGTGCTGAGTGTGAGAAGTGACAGTATGATTTACAGGGGGGGAGCCGTTGCCGCAGATGCTGCAGAGCTAGGACCAGCCGGGTGAGGGAGGGAGGGAGGGAGGGGTGAAGTGAAGCGTGTTCATCAGACAGGAAACCCTGTAACACTGGAGAGTGATTGCTCTGTTAGTTCCAAAGTGACAGAAAAGCCTAGAGGGAGTCGGCCCGTGATGAGAACATCACTATCAGCATCGTCGGTACCAAATTCAGCACATATTGACCGAAGAAGGGTCGCACTCTTCCAACAAATCCCAAAACTTTTTCTCATCTCTCACCTTAAAATCGAGGACACTTTTCCCACGCTGTGTTTAGCTGAGCAGAAATATTATTCTTTCGTTTAATAGAGGACAAAGTGTGTTTGTGTGTCCCTCTCTGAAGTTGCAGATGGCACATTCTCGAAACTGGCATTTAAACTTTCACTGGCTGGAAAAACTTTCTCTCGTTTTTTTTTTTTTTTTTTTATTGTTCCTGACCCAGGCCTCACAAGAGCGTCTCAAAACATATAAATCCTCAGAGCGTCTTCTTATTTTTAGCTCCGCCAACGCTGAGGATGAGCCCGCAGATGGCCTTAAAAGAAAACGCTTATAAACCCCCTTGTTGATCTTTACCAGTAGTAGTCAGAGAGTGCATGTGTGTGTGGTTCTGTGGGAGTATGCCTGCGTGCATGCTCATCCCTCCCCTCTTCCTGGGCTTTGTTAGGCCAGGTGTGCCTATTCTCAGCACAGTGCCCGGGGAGCCGTGAGAACGCAATCGCTGGCCCTTCTCTCCCTCCTCTATCTGATTTATTTCGCCTCTCCGTGGCATTTTAGCAAACAAAAGTAGCGCTCAATATTGATCTGGATCTCTCCCATTTCCCCCTGCACCGCTCTCTTTGTTTTGCTCAGGTCTAGGGGGTGGCTGCTTTAAATCAGCTCCTCTTGACGTTTGCTTAATGTCTAATTAGCCATGGGTGGGCATGGCCTTTGATTATAGGAAGTGCCTGGAGGTGGGGCTGCAAAGACGACTGAATTTTGACAAAACACCGCAGACTGATCAATCATTGGCTGACACATTGTTTTGTCCTTAATTTGAGAGTGCTTGGTTTGGGGATATGTCCTCTTGGTCACCTTATTCAGAGTTCAAATGATGTGAGTCCCCCTCACCAGCCCATGTGCCACTTTTCCTGGGCCGCGATGCGTGTCTCTATAGATCCACTTCCACTGACTCCAGGGTGTACGGGGTGCGATGAACTCATCCATCTGGGGTGCACTGAGTTGATGCAGATAGCGAGACCTTATTGTTAGTGTTGCAATTGTCTTTAATTGGTCCAATTTCAACAGATAAAACCTTCAATATAGAAACGTGAGTAATGGATGTTTTAGGATTTTGAGAAATTGTTTTTACTGATACACGCCTAGATCTTATTTTTTTAAGGTTTTTGCGGTCTTAAATAAGTACTTTCTTGGGTTTTGCATTGCTAAGAGAGAAGCCTTAAAAATGAAGCTTTCTCACTACGGCTCTTCCAGCCTTCAAGGCTTCCCCCTCTATCCCAAACACTGGCCAGATGGCCGGAAAGTTGACTTTATTTAAATCTGGTAATTCCGGCTCTTTTACCCCCCCCTCCTCCACACAACGCCCTGCTCCCACCCCGCCACCACTCCTCCGCCTCTCTATCTTCCCTCTGAAGATCACGGCGGTGGTGTGCCAGCGGGTAACAGCCTCAGCTTAGAGTGGACATGTGAGAATGACACAGTGATGACATGCTCCTGCGGAAGGGATTAGAGAGTCGAATGCTCACAGAGAGAGTGAGAGAGAGGTGAAACATCCAAAACTGAAAAGAGAACCAAACATAAAAAAAAATTTCAAGCTAATTTAAGCTTAATTTCTACTATCCTACTGTGTCTGTTACACATAATTGCTGCACCAGACTCTCGTCATCCCACCTGCAGCCTCCACGTCAGAAGGTACCTTTCATCTTGCCATCCTCCTTTGAGCGAGACCCCACACTGACAGAGTAATGTCCTTTATTAAAACCCATTACAATGAGGGACATGGGTCAACCAGCAGGGCACGGGACATCAGGCTAATTATTGGCTTGTGATCATTGTCCTTCCTCTAAAAATTCCAATTTAAAAAGAAATGCATTACATATTTAACACCTGTAGCTTGCAAATTGCTGTTACAAGAACACTTCAGGTCTGCTCCGTCCAAATTTACAACAAAACGTCTGACATCACTGTTGTGTGATGAGAGCCCCTTGTGCTCGGCGTCCATCCCCGTTCTCCCTGTGTCACTCTTTCAATGCTCCTCACCTTAGCGGGTCTGTCTTTTACGCGACCCCCTTTTTCTGAAAAGAGAGTAGCCCACTTCAGCAGCCCTCCACTGTGTGGCCATCTGAGAAGGAAACTGAATATAAATCCCTAACAATGGGCAGGGTGCTGGGGGAATAGGCCGAAACGGCCATTTAGCAGGTGCACCTCCGTGGCCCCCACACCGTTCCCACACGTATCACAGAGACCGGTGGCCTGCCCCAGAGAGTACCCCTGAATCGCCGTCCGAGATCAAGTAGCGATCAATTAATGGGAGAACAAGGCGTCCGCTGGGGGCATGTCCACTGTCCCACCCTCCCTGCTTTGACTCATAGAAGTGTCCATTTGCAACCCTATCTGTGTGGCTGCTCCACGTCAATGCGTGTGGGGCTGGGGGGAGCGGAGATGTTATCGGGGTGGCTGTGAGAACCGGCACTGGCATTTCCACTGGGCCGACCTTTGTTTACGTGAGCGAAGGGCCGATTGGCGGCGTTGTGATGAGGTCACCTGGCTAAGAAGCGCTGGCGGGAGGGAGGGGGGGTCCCATATCTATTGTTCACCCGAAACAGAGGGATGGGAACTGGGGTGGGGGGTGACAAATAGACTCCGAGGCTTTGTGAACACACTGGACAGGTTGCTTCGTGAAGGTTTTCCAGTCAGACTGCATGGGAAATAATTAATACTTCCCTCTTACATAACATCAGACATACGCAGTCAACTGTTTGGACTTCGGGTCGTGTTTGACATTCCTTTCCTATCTGTTGAAAAAAGAAAAACATGTTTGCTCGTGGGTGACTGCTAGCGATACGGCAGCATTGATCAGCGAGTGTGACTCTGCTAATTGCATTCTTGTCCATAAGCAAACAGACTTAATCCAGGACACTGATAACGCCACCGAGGCAAATCATACCCGGAAAACACACTGTCTGCTAGGGTTGGATTAATGTGGCACTGATATACTTAACAACCAATCAATCATCCAGGTTAAAGTGGGGTTCATGCGCGCGCCAGAAAAATGACATTATCAAGGCTTGTGCTTCGAACGCAAAGGCTCCGCATGGCGTTGCAGCCTGCTCTCTTCCCGTGTTCAAGTATCGTTTGGGTCCATACCTGTAGGTTTTGCGTCCAGAACCCGCTGACAAGTTTGTGTCCATATCGTGGGTTTTTTTTTTCTTTACAAGGCCGGGAATGTGGTAAAAGAGTATTCATAGCTTTTCCAACTCCAGCAGTTCCCCAGTGACAGTGTAGCCACCTCTGAAAGCCCCAGCAGTGAATAAAGCTGCGAGTTATAAACAGCCTTATATAACTTCACACCCTCAAATATCATTGGAACATTTTCTTTACCTTTAGGTAACCAGTGAGCCTCATTAATGTAATGATTGATGGTTAAACTGTTCTCTCAAGGCTACTTTTTTTAGACCGATTCCACCCATTTCGAAAAAATAATAAATATATATATATATATATGGATACACAACACACATAATGTATGTTCTGTAAGAATTTTATTATCTATGAGCAGATATTTCTTCGCCTTCACGGCAAGACGAGGAGCCCATTCATACAATTTGACTTCACCTCCTCACCCAGCTGATCAAATGGATCCTTTCTTTTCAGGGCTCCTTGTTCTCCTTTCCCTTCGCCAGCAGACCACGGAGTGATGGACAACTAACCTGCAATTACTGTGACCAGACAACCCCAACAAACTAGCCTATAATCACCACTATCAACCAAAGTGGGAAAGGGGAAGAGAGTCCTCAAAGGAACCTGGTCTCTCTGTTTCCCCACCACCCCCGAAGACCAAAGCAGAAATGCGAAAGGCACCCTGCATCGGTAAACAAGGGAGGTCTTCAGGTCTTTAGGGGGCTTCCCTCTGTTTTCCATCAAATCAGATTATGTTAGGAGCTCACGCAAGCTCTGCCCATGGCTGTTATGACAGCGAGCGGGATACTCTCTCAAACCACCTGTGACACCGAGCCCAAACACAACCTTTTAACCTGCGATCACGTCCACCGCACGATCGGCCTCTCTTTAAATAAGAAGAAATGTATGAAATTTAATAGAATAGTCCTGATGATTACTATTCAAGCGCAGGGGATTTTGTTGTGTTTCACTTTGAGATAGTTTAGCTAGGATGCATTTTGTGCGCTGGGTGTTATTTTTCGCACACCGGGAGTATGAATCTATGGATAGGTCTTTGCAGTCACATACCTAATATATTTAGCTTTCTGTTTTTCTTCGGGAAGCAAACGTGATTTATCAGTTCATTTAAATTTATAAGACTCAAGCAAATGGAATATACATATATGTACTTTTTTGGGAAAAGGGCAGTTTTATGGCAACAAAAACAGAATTTGTGGTCTCAACAGTCCAGGTTTGATGCAAACGCCTGTGGAACCTTTTATGCAACTTGGCGTCCAGGAGATTTATGAAAATATTTTGCTTTCCACCCTTTTGAGCCTTTTAGCCCTTGCTAAAGGAAAAGCGCTAGCTCCAAAAAAACCACACAGATGAACGAAAAAATCTGCAGGGTCAAATGTCCTGAGTGGGCCGTTTGCCAGGTCTGTTCCACAAGCAGGATGCTCTCACACACACACACACACACACACACACACACACACACACACACACACACACACAGACTGGCTCCAGCCTCCCGATCCTGCAGAAACATATGAAAACAGAAACAAATCCCACCACGAGGGCCAGCACCAGTCGTCCATGAGAATATAAGAGGCTGTTTTAGTGCAGGAACAACGTAGATCGCCCAAGAAGATTAGCCTCTGTGCGACGGGGGCCTCGTGTAAATCTCCTTCTAATTGGCAGGGGAATTTGATTTGACTCATGCACTGTGAGAGGCCGGTGCTCATTATTGCTGCCCAGTTAATGCATAAACAGAGGTCTCAGCAGGTCCCCGCTAAGTGGTAGCAATGATCAGATAGCAGCCTCTTCGTCTGAAAGGCTGCCTTCACAGAAGTTGATTGTTCTTATTACAATGAGCTCAATCTGTCAACTTTTTGAAAACACATTTTTATGCCAAATGAGGTCACAGTCAAGTCCCTCAGAAAGTACTATATCTGAATGTGGGTCAAAGCCATTAAGGGTAAGGAAAATGCACAATTTCCTATTGATATGACATAGTCTATCAAGCAATTTAAATTATTACAAATTGTTGGATAAGGTGTACAAAGGCTCGAGGATTAAAGGCATCGTCCCCCAAATCAAACAGTAAAACCATAATTTATTTCTCCTTTTCTCTACATTTTTTCTTTAACATCAGACAATCCCTTTTGATTATATTAATATTTAGCACAACCTTATCTTGCCTTTTTATTCTGCATGAAATGATTGAGATTTTTTTAGACACTGATAATCTTGATGTGGCTGTAAAAAGAGCACCGTCCTTCCACATTACGCTGAAAGAGTGTTATCAGCGGGATGAGCGGGTATTCTTTTCTTCCTGTCCGTCCACCTGCAGTTGGCAAAACCGGTCCCTCCGTGTGATTATGGGTTCTTTCAAAGAACAAGAGTTAAGATTGGTTACTAATTTGACAAAATTGAGGCCGGTAAGTAGCATGACACAGCAGGCTCTGGCCCTCTGGTTAGTAGCTTCCATGCTGAGTCTGCCCACAGGCAAGAGTTAGGGTCACAAGGGAAGACGTAGGCCGCTGCTGGAGACTGTAGCGGAGCCAACCACCCACCCTTCGGCTGTGTTGGGCTAGGGGGGGGGCACAATAATCCAGGATCCATTAAAGTGTGACTGATGCCATTCTTTTTGGGTCTTATGACTGGATATTATCTTGCCTATGGCAGCTTGGGGATAGCTGGCTTTATAACGTGGGACAGACAGACCCACAGCAGGCTGCTAGCGATCCAGATCCTGGGCCCCCAGACACTGACCTCACAGTGGAAGCGACTTTGCAGCCAAATTAATTTTTCCATTTCACTTATGGGTGTATACCAATAACTTCTTTAATATGACAGCTTGTCAGGATAGCAAATGAAAGTCAAGACTTGGAAGCTCAATCAAAAAAAAATCGACACACCCTGCTGTGAGCTGAAAGGTATCTGTTATGAGTTTATTTTGTGTGTGTGTGTGTTTTACATTCCTGGATACATTATCTGGAATTAACTGTTCCTAAGTGCCACATAGAGCATTACAACATGCAATTTATTTTAATAGTGTAAACAAACAGGATTTGCTGGAGCTGCTGCTTGCGGTATGAGCAGCTCATGATTAAATCTGTAACTAACAGTGGGTGGTATATCCTACCTTTCATCACTGGCCAATATTCTATGTCTGGCCCCAGAGCTGGCCTAAGATGAGGGGTGACAGGAATCGGGATAAGACTTGCTGACCACTAGACTGAGGACAACGTCCTGTAAAGCCCAAGGACCTATTTGAAACAAGACCCTGCCTATTTCTTTGTTTTTTAACTATAATTTAACTATTTAACTAACTATAGCAGGACTTTGAAAAACTATTTGTATGTGCCTTATGTTTTTTTGTCATTAAAAGGGTGTCAGCATTATTTATTTTATTTTTATTAGTATTCGTCTTACCAGTCTTAACTTTACAATGAAATTCATTATTTAATCCATCACTAAACTGACCCCGACATCTTTACTTTTATGAAGAATTCCTCCCAGCAGGATCCCAACTCTGGGATCTGCTTAAGCAGCTGTATGGTCTCATCCTTGTTAGCCCTGATGAAGGGGTTTCCCCCCCAGAAATCCTGTTAACTCCAAGCTGTGCTGAGTCGCCCCCCAGATGATCATTTCATGCCCCCGAGGAAGCCGACAGGTCAGCTCCATCTCCAGACGTTCAGCAGAAGTGTCTCTTTTAATGGTTAATGTCCCCACCTGCGGTGCCCCTGCATGAGCCAATTGCTCAGGTCCCGGTCACACTGAGCGGTTGTCTGGTGGGGAAGAGCTGCTCCAGACGATTGGCAAGCCTGCACAGAGTTGTTATCCCTTTTTTTACCAGAGGTGTGGCACCCCCGCTGGTCCAAGTCTAACTTACTTTAGACTGCAAAGCGCGGACACTAATCGATTGAGCGTGCATCACATGAAAGTCGGCTGGTGATTTGTGGCACTCTCCCGTGTTAGGCACCGGCAGAATGAAGATGATAACAGGCTACGAGAGACCTCATACTTGCAGGAGTAACTCTAGCAGTCTGATCACATCATTAAGCGTTGACCCTCCTGACCCCGGACTCTGGGAGACTGAGCTGTAACCAGGGGAACTGACGCGATGATGAGAACCTGAGGGGGGGGAGTGGGGGGGTCTGAGAACTGAAGCCACTGGTGTAGATAATGCTAATGAACAGTCATGCAGTGAAACAAAATGGCTTAATTGTACTGGATTCATCTCGTGCTGCGCTACAAAGGCTAGGGGGAGGTTACGCTTCCAAACGTAGATTATTGTAATCCTCCAGTAATTACTGAGCCACATCTTCTCATGGGAGCAGTGGGGCACATTAGAGGAGTGGACATTCTTATTCATTATGGCAGCCACCGATGACAAACTGCTGCAAACCGTAAAAAAAAAAAGCTCCCCCCCCAAAAAAAGCTGCACAGAACACATTTCGTGTGCACTCAGACAATGCATATTTATGCGGTCCACACAGAGACGGGCAACTGTGAAAGTCCACGTCAATGGAGCTGAAAGCACTGGCTGCTTTATGAGGCCTTGTTGCATCTCGCAAAGTTGAGGCCATAATGTGTTTTTATAATGCTCCCCACAATGGCGTCGTTTTTAGGCCTTTTTCAATGCCTCGATAATGTTACGCTTCTATTCTCCCTCTGTAGCCACAGAAAGCGCGCTCGGCCCGGGGCCGGCCCTTTCTGGGCTTTTGACAGGAAGCTCATGATTTTTAAATGTAACGGGCTCATGCATAATGAATGAGACTGCACAGGATGTGAGGGCAGTGCATCCAGAGAGCACCTGGGCCAAACAAAGATGCCCTTTCTGCCATGGGATTTGTGCCCTGGTACCCGCTGTCACCAGCGCCCGGCTCTCGCGCCCAGCTGCGACGCATTCAAGCTCAACCACACCACACCATTCATCTCATCAAAGTTGACTCCAAAAAGTGACACTGTCCACTCGGACATAAAGAGCTCTTTATGAGGTTATTAATGACGGGCTGAAAGCTGTGGACAAATGTTTTGGGAACAAGTTTGTGACTGTGGCGGAGAGCGTCGCTTTGTGTTTCAACGCCACGGCGGTTCGGTCGGGGGAGCTTACCGCCGGGCGAGGTTAGGAAGCACGTCTGATTGTCACACAGTGTCGCACTACGTCTTGTATCTATTTGTCTCTATTTCAAAAGTCATCGCCCCAAATAACCTTATCTCAACGACTGCAACAGAGGGGTGAGTGATAACGTAACGTGATTATTCAACCTTTCGCGACAAGCGATCATTAGAATGAATCTCTCCGAGTTGACCCCCCGCACATGACACAATCTTGTCTGGTCCTGCC